>NC_051393.1:16639908-16642408 GCF_015228065.2 Penaeus monodon
TCCCAAGTCTGTGCATTATCTACCCTGACTGACCTCATCCTGCCCAACCTGACTCCTCCTTTGATACGTTTATTGGGACTGTTTCCGTCTCCCCAGCTGATTGCCCTGTCTACAACAAGGATTGGTTAGAGTGTGAGAACGACCTGCTTGCCTGCCTTGTTGACTATGATGCAGTATTAGTACAGTGCTACAGTATTCCTCCCAGAGGCCACCGTAAGTCTTACACCAATATTACCAAGATAAGCTTGCATAGACATAATCTCTCCTTCAAAGTTTTTGTTGGAGCAGTTTCTTGCCCTGTCCAACCTTATCAACCCCTTCCCCATCAACGTCAGAAATGTTGGCATTTTGGCTACCCTGCTAAGCACTGTTGCTCTACAACCTACACTCCTCTCCTCTATGTGTCCAACCTGGTCATGACTGTTCAGCTTGCCCTGCTGAATCACACACATGTGCTAATTGTGGTGGCTCCCATAATGTATTTTATAGGAGCCGCCCTGCCTACAAGGTTGGGTATGAGGTAACAGATCTCAGATGCTAACTAGACCTCACTCTATATGAAGCTAGACAAGAAGCATGCCAATAAGGTTTTTCTCTCACTACCTAGGCTTATGCCAACATGGTCCTTCGATCTGCTCCTCTCCCGTCTTCCCAAGATGTCTCAGGATCTCCCCTAGTATTTCTTCCCCGTACCCTTACCAACTTACCTCTACTTCCTCCCTCCCCCAGTCTAATTATTAATCCAGTCTAAATCCGGATATTCCGATCTCTACCATGTCCCTGTGCCTACTCCTCCTTCTCACTTTACTTGTCACACCAGGCAACCTAAGTTCCACCCCATCATCTACCACATCCTCTCTTACATCCACCCCTTCCTTTGCTCCTCATACATCTTTCTCCTCTTCTCCACCTAATAAGAAAACTGTCCTTTCTCAGACCTCTCCACCCAACTCCCTTCCAGAACTTCTTGAGGACATCCAAAACTCTAAATATGACTAAAGAGAATGCTCCTCTCTCTTATTCCCCCACCAGTCTGTCTCCTCCCATTCCTTCTACATTCAAAGTAATTGCTGATGTCCATCCTCCTCCTCCTCAAGTTTCCTCTACCCCTCTTCCTCCAACTTTCTCCCATCACCCCCATCCTCTCCTTTTTCATGTGCACCATCCCCTCTTCTTTCCCCATTATCCTTACTACTCCCAACTGGATACTCATGTAACTCCCTTTTGTCACAACAGCATCCTTCTCTGGATCCTCCCCCTCCTGATGTTCTTCCTGGTACTTCACCTCCTTCCCCTTTTCCCTTATCTAATTCACCAGATTCTTCTCCTACTTCTTCAACACCCATTTCTACCCTTATCACCTTCTGGTTATTTCATAATGACTCCTTTGCAGCTTTACTTATACAATGTTCCTCGTCCTCAGACACATAGATACTATCCATTTGATCTAATTGCCCTTCACCCTTAATCCCCTTCCCCTTTTACTGTTTCCTATCTTAGTTCATTTGCTCCCTTACTTTACCCATTTCACTACCTACTATCCTACAGCACTCCACAACCTTTGACATCTAATGCACTTTGTCTTAATCACTAACTCATTATACCCTTTTTGCCACAATACTTTAGCATAGTGCTATATGTCCTTTGATGTCTTGCACATTTAGTTGTTTAGACATTAACCACCTTTCACTTTTTAAAAATCTGTCTAACAGGTTATATCATGTGGTTAGGCATGCCACAGTATTTATTCTTCAAAACAGTTAAGAATAAGGTATTTATTGTATCTTGAAGGGTGGGTAGTTTAGATATGAAGGCATATGAAGCTCTTAGTAATGTTATCCATTCACTCTACATGATTTTGCTAAATGACTGCAAAATTATGCAATGAATGTAATATTGTATGGATTCTAAGGGAAGTAATAGTTGAAGGTGCAAAAACCAGTAGTTGTTTTAAATACTTGTGCATCACAGATCATTCCAGTAATAGAACTGATGGATTCCCTCACCCTGTAGTATTCATATTTGTAGGAATTACAGTGCAAAATATATACTGTGCTGAGAAAAGTATGAGGAGACCTTCCTGTGTATGTTGTGGAGGGGGTTATACCTCCTGTGACCTCTCTGAGGGGGTACCAAATTATCCTTCTTAATTTACTTGGCATTTTCCCTCATGCTCGTTCTTACTGTCAGAACCAAGTTTGTGGGGTACTGGGGATTTCTGCACTATAATTCCATCATAAATAAATAGCACTACTAAAGGATGAGAGCAATCCATTGTTTCCACTATTCCCATGATCCATGACTCACAAGTATTTGAAACATTTATCAGAAAAACAATATATACTTTATTTCTTATTTCCATTTTCCTTTTAGGCTAAGATTTAATAAACACTCATGGAATGTAATTTCATATACCACATAGCCATGTCACACCAACAAGAGGTACTGGCAATTAACATACTCCTTCAGCATATGACAGTGAATCCACAGCTGAGAAAGA
>NC_051393.1:16647408-16654908 GCF_015228065.2 Penaeus monodon
GGAGAGAGAGAGAGAAGGAAGGGAGAGAGAGAGAAGGAAGGGAGAGAGAGAGAAGGAAGGGAGAGAGAGAGAAGGAAGGGAGAGAGAGAGAGAGGAAGAGAGAGAGAGAGATTAAGAGGGAGAGGGAAAGAGAGAGAAAAAGATGAGAGGGAGAGATAGATAAAGAGAGAAAGCAAAAGAAAGAAAAAAGAGAGAGAGAAAGAACAAAGAGAGTGAGAAAAAAAGAGAGAGAGGAAGAAAAAGAGAGAGACTAGAAAAAAAAGAGAGAAAGAAAGAGAGAGAGAGAGAGAGAGAGAGAGAGAGTACTGAAAGAGAGATCTATTATCTATTTGTTTTACATTTTCAGCTCCCCCCATACATTTTGATATTCTTATGCTGCACCTCCTACCGCGTCCACTCCATCTTCGTTCTTCGGTTATTTAATGATCCAGTGGCTATGATGTTTCTCTATGCAGCAATCAATCTCTTCATTGATGGATACTGGTGTGTTGGAAGTCTGATATACAGGTATGGTATGTGAGTAAGTGAAATGGAATATGCAGATGTAATAAAGTACAATTAAATGAAATCTAGCTATTTTTACAGATAATGTTAATAATAATAAAAAGTGTCCCATACTGTATGTAGGTGAATGAGAGTGGATGAAGTCTGCAATGGATTATACAGCTGGATGTCAGGACTGTCACTGTTTATATTAACTTCATTAATCATTATTTGTATTTATTAATAGTGTTTAGTGTCGTCATCTGGAAATTAGGCTTACTTGATATGTGGGGCTTGTAGGCCTAGCTCATGTTTAGTGTCAAGATGCGTTGCTTCCCCTTTATAATGTTATTTGGTATTTTTTCTGCAAAAGTTTTATTTTGTTTTATTTTATTTTTTTATTTTATTTTTTTATTATCATTATTTTTTTCCATTTTCCAATGTCTATATTTGTCATTTGATAAACTATATTATGATAGTAGAAGACTGTCTTTCTTCCACAGATTCTATATCACATCTCTAGGTAGACTACAATTCTGTGCAATAGCAATAACAGTAATAACACTGTGTTGTTTTTGTCATTTTTAAATATCTTTATATTATTAAATTGTCTGTAATACACCCTGTGCTCTTGGTCATAGCAGGTAGGAATAGGATCCTGAGCATGGAACTAGTGTCCTCTCTGGAGCTGGAGCTCTTTCAGCCATGGCTCATGGATGATTCATTCCACATTGTTTTCCAGTGGAAATAAAGCAAAAGCCCCTTTGTAACTGCCTTTTGAGTGTAATCTTCCTCCATGAGCTTTGTGTACTAATGACAAGTCATTCCTGTCACCCTGGCTTTCTGTCAAGTTTTTTAATGATTGTAGATTCCCATCACCCAGCCCTCAGTCAATTTTTTTCATGATTTGACGGTCATGTCACCTGAATCTAATGGGTTAACAAAAGTGTTATGTAATTTATAAGATATTGCACATAGCTTTGTAAATAAGGTATCATGGCACTCTTGAATATAATGTGTAGATAATGTGAAGCTGACTTGTAGTCAGGTATGATTATGATCTTGAGAGTGAGCAGACTAATTTCTCCATATTTTAAAAGAATTTTCAATGTAGTTAGGTGAAAATCTTTATTGTAATGTTATTTCTTTTTTGTGTTCCCAGTATTTGTAGTGCCATTTCATTACTTCAGAGAGGAAATTTAAATATAATTAATTGTTTTACCAGCCTTGCAGTCTCCATTAAGATGAACATCTTGTTATTTGCACCTGCACTGTTGCTTGCATATCTGCGCTGCCTTGGCTTCAAGAAAACCATACTGCAGCTGACTATTTGTGCTGGTGTCCAGGTAGGTACTGGATTTTTATTGTCCATTGTAGCTAGTGTAAATTTTCTTAAAAGTATTGTTAGTACATTATATGTATATGTTGATGGGTATAAATATGTCCATACACATAAATATTGTGCATGAACATTGATATTAATCATCAGTTATATATGATAATTTCCATTCTAGCTTGACCAATTGATTCAGTATAGTTCAGAGTTATATAAATACTTGATATAAAGGAAACAAGTTTAAAACTTGAATAAAACATAGTATTTATATCACTTTTCTTATATATGGTTCCTCTTATACACATTTTTCCCATTCTTATTCCTTAAAGACTGAGATATGGGTGTATGTTAACCCATTTATGTCAGGAACATGCGCTGTGCACTATGTTTTTACTTTTTTTGTTTATTTGTTAATTTATTAATTTATTTATTTGTACATAGATGGCTCCACAAGTGCTTAGTCACCAAGGAATCAGTTACTAGGCCTAGATGATCCCACTTGTTTACCCTATCCCTCAAATTTTTGTTTAAAAAAGTTCTTGTTTCTCTTATTATAATCAGTATTATAATGTTGTTATTGTCCTTATAGTGATATGATCATGAAGATGATAATAACAGTAATAATGGTAATAAAATAAATCCATTTTCCATACAAATCAAGGCATGGGGTAAATAGGTGAGAACAGGTAGGACTAGTAATTAACTTCTTGGTGACAAGTACATGTGGAATCATCTATGTTTTAGACTAATTTGTGAATTTGTTAAACCTCTCTCATCTCTCAAACCATGAAAATACAGAATTGATTATTATTTATGGTGTTATGGTGTTTCTAGTTCATAACAATCTATGCTAGAGAAGAAAGATTGTGTTAGGCATGATAGGTAAAAGTTCCCCTTGCATTACTAATGAATGAGCAGCTTACAATTCAAAAGTGATTACTTGATATTTCATAACATAGAGAAGCTTGTGTTATCATTGTACTGAAAGAAACTACATCCAATATCATATAGAATATTAGGCAGCATTGTTGGTTTCCAGGCTTTCAAATGTAGACTAGAAGCTGTAACAAGTTCACATTGTGTATGCAGTAGTGTTTTGGTCCTATATACGTATAGCATATCAGTTATGTCAAACAGCCTAGGAACCTTTAATGTCTTTCTTTCTCTGTATACCCCAGAGATTTTCATGTAGTTTTCTATGTATTATCTGGTATTAAGTAATAATATCTACATAAAGTGGCACTTGTAGCATGCCTTACCAACTTTGCACATTTGAAGAAATCAAAACAGTATTTCATCAAATGGTATACAAATAATTTCACTGTAGAGATTCAAATATTGGAATTTTCCTACACTTTAATACAGTGGACAAACTTTGGGAATTCATGGCAAAGGTCTTTTATGTGTGCCATCTTTCTGTTATCGTATGCCATTATACCCAACCAGAATTTAAGTATTAAATTGATATTGATATAAGTTCTTGGTGAGCATTGTCTAATTCACTTCATTATCATTTTCAGGTGTTGTTAGCTGTACCATTTCTAATGGCAAATTCATTCGGATATATAAAGCAGTCTTTTGACTTAGGACGTGTCTTTTTGTTTGAGTGGACAGTGAACTGGAGATTTCTACCAGAAGAGATATTTGTTAATAGGTGGTTCCATTTAGTGCTTCTGGTTCTACATTTGGTTCTTCTCTGCACCTTTGCCTACACTCACTGGGATAGGTATGTTGTAAATGAAATAAGTTCAGATTGATAAAATAGTGTTTCATTATGAAATTCTTATTTGTTGTAAATGAAATCATATTTTGCTAAAAAATATTTTATTATGAAATTCTTTCTCTCTTGTCTCTCTTACCCTCATGTGTATCTGGCTTTCTGATATACCACTAATTTTCTTTACAGTCTATCTTCTGACACTACAAAATTCATTAATCTGTTTATTTTCTCTTTGCTCAGGTACCTAGTCAATTATGCCACTCTTCAAGGAATTGGACTTGAGACAGAGATGGCCTGCCAGCTACTGGTGTTGCCACTGTTTGTCAGCAATTTCATAGGTGTGGCTGTGAGTCGATCTCTGCACTACCAGTTCTATGTCTGGTACTTCCACTCACTCCCATACTTGCTTTGGTCAACTCAATTTAGTGTAACATTCAGGTAGGAGGACATTGTGTTTGTAGGTGGTTAGTGTTGTTTACACAATTTAACTGTTGAACATAGACAAATGTAATGTTTCTTTTCAATATCTTTAATTGAAAGGATTACTGAAGTAATACTGAATACTGAGTATTGACTTAATTAAATTATTGACTTTTCATATTTTAGTATATTTCTCTATGTACTTCATGATTTCATATTAAAGCCAGTAAATATTCATAAATATTCATTCATAGATAGCACAAATTGTTTACTTTTTCCATTGTTTGTTTTCAGACTTTTGTTGCTGGGTGTGGTGGAGCTGTGCTGGAATACATACCCATCAACATGGTGGAGCTCAGGTCTCCTTCATGCTTGCCACTTAGCTGTTCTAACAGGATTGTTCCTTAATCGCCCAACAAACAAGCGAACAGAGAGGTTAAAGAAAGCACTAGAAAAGAAAGAATAAAAGTAATACAAGATTGCTTTTATTGATTTACTAACCTTTTCCACTACGACAGGGATAAATATCACTCATATTATACATATTTGAAATCTATTAACACTATTATTTGTAATAAATTTTTGAGACAGTTTGTTTAAAAAATATCCATTAAAAAGGTGAATTCTTGCTGGTCAGTGAAAACATATGTGGATCAGTCTACATGCAGTCATTCCCAGCTATGTTAATTCTTAATGATATTTGAAATGTTTACCAGAAGGTCCAGCAAGTGATTTGAAAAACAAAAGATGATGAATAGAACACACTCACATATTATCAAAACAATATAGTGATAACAGAAAATATGACTAAATTGGTTAACTTATCATGTGATTTCCTAAAAAGTAATTTTTCTTACCCTTCTAGCAGTACAAATCTAAGAATGCTTTGGGAATGATAGTAAGTAAGAGAGATATATTATTATCCTTTGCATATATAAACTTTATCACAAGGAGTTCATATTTAGTAGGGAAAAGTCAGCATCTACACAAGTATTTTCTGTAGCCTGATCAAGTGCCTTTCAATGGAGGGAGAGACTTTTTCTTTTGAATTTGTTGTAAGATAATGGACAGGTTTTCAAGTGCAGTCAGATGACCAGCCCAACCAGGTAGCAGACAATGTCATATCTACATTTGTTCTGCAAGTGTGTAAGTGTAAGTGTCCAGGTGTGTCTATTATAGCACAGCCACGAAAAAAAATATTGCATATTATTATTAACAGATTGTGATAACTCACAAATATTTTTTATAGAAAGTTGATAAATTTTCAAGAAAACAGTGTGGCAGATAGAGAAGAGAAAGGTGAAACAATAAAATGTTCCTGTGGTCAGTGATATACTTTGAGATAGGGTAGTCCAGGGTTATGGCTGATAATTGCAATGGAACCAAAGTTTAAGAGCTTATGCATACAATTTCAATATATACATATATGTTTGTATGTGTATGTGTGTGTGTTGTGTTGTGTGTATATATATATATATGTGTGTGTGTGTGTGTGTGTGTGTGTGTGTGTGTGTGTGTGTGTGTGTGTGTGTGTGTGTGTGTGTGTGTGTGTGTGTGTGTGTGTGTGTGTGTGTGTGTGTGTGTATTTATTAATTTATTTATTTATTTATATATTTATTGATGGGTGTGTGTGTGTGTCATAAGGATGGATAAATAAATGCAAGACTGAAGTTATGATTAAGTTACAATATGAACGTAATTGGTTCCCCTGATTCACCGAACAGAAAAGGGAAATAATTACATGCTATATTAGTTTAGTAGTCTCAAGGTCCAAATACCACCGAAATATATACATGGGTCTCATTATGAAACTGTTTACAGAGTTCCACATATTACATTCAACAGAAATTACAGCTTACATAATCAGTTATGTGCACGGAGAACAAAGGGCAAATAATGGGTATGTGCAGATAACTAATTCCATACTACGATAGCGTGTTACAGGGACATACGGAAGCTTCATAGTATCTTGAATATAAACAAAATTACGTCTCATGAGAACTGTAATTCTTTTAATGCCTACATATTCGATGGCTTAGATATGGTATAAGTACCTTTTTAAAGAACATTTTAATATAAGACCCCCGCCCCTAATCCCTTGCTCGTTATTGTCATGGGGGGGGGGGGGGTTAGGTCGGAGACTGAGCCCTGGCCTCCACTGATTTTGCATGGTCTTTTCTTCTTCCCCCCCTTTTTCTTTCCTTCGCTTCTTTATCCTCTTCTGTCCACTTATTTTAATCATTAACTCAGTTTTACCCTTTTGCCACAATGCTTTACCATAGTACTACATAACCTGTGATGTCCGGCACATTTACTTGTTTAACTATTACCTAATCTGATAGTAGAAAGTCCATTAAAATGTTTTTTTTCCACATCAAAAATATCACAACGCGCCTAATCTGGCCTCATCTAGCACTTTAACTTGTATACAACTAGCTCCCATTTTAAGAGAACTACGTACATTATTTACAATTTAATTTGTATTTTTTGCTCTTAATTTACATTTGTAGAGAGTATCATAATGCCAGGCAATATTTCATAATGGTTCCATGAGGTAAGATAGACTACAATACACATACACATAATAGGCTGCACTATACACCTACGTGTTCCTGAACAGAGCTATTTAAGCATGATACCAATAGCGCTTCCCCTTGAAAGACTCGACGCCCCACTTCGGCATCCGATTAACGATCGCCAATCCCACCTGGCGCCGCTGACCAACACTTAGCTCGCCATCTTTACCCTGAGACCGGCACTGAAGCTCTACTACGGACTTCATTCATTTCTTTCCTAGGTCCAATATGAATGGAAATATACGATTTCGCCAGTTAACGAATCCTGTGCCCCGTGACACAATAGGGCTTCATTGGAATAGAAACCGGTACAACATGGCAAGACAATATTCACAGAAAGTGTTTATTCCGTATGTACAGTTTCCGGCTGGATCCAGAGATTTCAAGTACACTCAAAATTGAATAGCATTACAGGCTCTCCCTGTCTGTCTGTCTGTCTGTCTCTCTCTCTCTCTCTCTCTCTCTCTCTCTCTCTCTCTCTCTCTCTCTCTCTCTCTCTCTCTCTCTCTCTCTCTCTCTCTCTCTCTCTCTCTCTCTCTCTCAGCGTGTGCGCATGCATGCGTGTGTGTCTATAAATTGTGTAAATAACTCTTGCTTGAGTCATAGTAGATATGTTATTTTCTAACAAGGCATAAAAGATTCTTCTATACCAGCACCAGGCAGGCAGCGTATTATCACAAGGAGACCCACGCCACTGAGAGTATTCTCACGTGTCAGGGCGTATGGTATTCAGTTTAGTATACCAATACATGATATCAAGTGGCAGTTTCCGGAACCTAAAGAATCAAATACCTACAGCTTCTTTAACCAAGAGCCTAACACCAGTTAACGTATCTATCTTTATATTTGTTTTAGATTTTACTATAATCAAATCTTCGAAATTCTCCCAGCGCCAAAAGAGAGAGTCAGAAAGAGGCTAACTGCAATGCTCGTACAAGCAAGAGAGTGTGCAGGGCCACTGTAAC
>NC_051393.1:16669908-16672408 GCF_015228065.2 Penaeus monodon
CAACAAGTGCACATAGGGAGCCAGTTAATGGCCTTTGATTCGCCGTCGCGTGAATGCCGAGGTTGAATTGGAAAGGGAGCGGCGGCCGCATTCCGTGTCGATATTAAAGGGGTCAGGACTGAGGGAAGGTCGCCGTCGCGTGATCGAAGGCTTCGTAAAGGAGGTTTCAACGCCTCCGCTAATGACATTTAACAGGCAAATTGCAGAATGATTGCAACTCATTACGAATGCGTTTTGCAACATTAAGGGCAGTTCGTTAGGTTAGTTTAAGGTTAATCTAAGTTGCAGTCGGCGGTACATAATGTGCATACACAAATGATAACGCATTAATAAATCGCTGAAAGCGTTGCTTTCGGCCGAAGTCCACTCGGCACTCCCGGGTTTCAGCACTCACCATACATACCGAGGTGAAGACGGTGGGGGGGGGGGGGTCGGAGCACCCCATCATCCCTTCCCACAGGCGACGCCCAGTCACACGGCTAGTTTCAATGTTGAATAAAATTTGTGATGTGGAGTTGGGGGCCGTAGTGTCCGGCGAATGCGTCCGTACACTAATGATTTACCTAGAGTTTGTATGCATTTAGATTAATGGTGTCTTGAATTTCCAGTTCTGGGAGATCATCAGCGATGAGCATGGCATCCAGCCATCAGGAGAATACACAAGCGGTGTGGACAAGGACTTGATGGACCTCCAGTTGGAGCGCATCAACGTGTACTACAATGAGGGCAACCAGGGCAAATATGTACCCCGTGCAATTCTCGTGGACTTGGAGCCAGGCACCATGGACAGTGTCAGAGCTGGTCCTCACGGGCACCTCTTCAAGCCAGATAGTTTTGTATTTGGTAAGTTGCACATTAATGCTGTACAAGAGAAGAATTATCCGTCTGCATTTTAGTGTTCCCTTTATTTGTATGTTTTTCAAGTTTGGTAATATTTACCCAATAGTAGTATTGAGGAGGAATTGAATTGACATGTCTCCTATGACATTGATTTTGTTAGTCATTTGGTAACTAAATTTAGCATGAGCATCTTTCCATTCCTCTTCCCCACGATCTCCATATATGTAAAAATGTTTGCAATTTTGACATTCCCATTGTCAGGTTATTTGATTTTTATTTCCAGCATCAGATCTGTCATGGTGTCTTAAAAGTGTTTCTCATGTGAGGTCAGTGTAACTTCCTGGTTACTAAAGCCTCTGGCTTGAGATGAGTCAAAAGATAAACTAATGCAAATGACTTAGGTTTTGCAAGATTTTGTACACCCTAAGAGGATTTGCATACCAGTTCAGTTTCAAACTGAAGTCGTGTACTAAAGTAGTTTGTTCCTCAGGGCATATACATTGTTTTAGTCCAGACAGAATACAGTGATTAGTCTCTTAAATGGTAAATTGATATTTTTCTATAACCACAAGTTTTATATACATAAACTTGTTTAATATTTCTAACTCAGATTACTTGTGCAATAAATGTTAATAATGGGAAATCACTACATATATGTAACTTCCTTTGGATATACTTGCACATGCAAAACTATGCATCAGAACCTTAAAGATTAAGAAAATTTGTTAAATATAAGCCTTAAATGAATACTTGTCTCAAATTTGTTTGTTAATAATAAACATGGATATGATTGACCATGTGAATATATTGACACATCTCTTGCCCAATACTAGGTTATATTCACTGCTTGGATGCTTTGCTGCAGGGATCATAAAATATCCCAAAATTTATTTCACTTGCCATAACTTCAATTACAAAGTATCTTAAATATACTATACTGTGATAGCTGCTTGCTTGTCAAAAGATTAGGTTATTTTTATAGGTATGTAATTTCAGGTTTATAGATTTACTTGTCTCTTAACAGTGTACATGTCCCTAAGTTTTCATTTGTTTTCCATTTAGTGCACACTTATGACCTTACTCACTGCTCACTTGTTAGTGGAAGTGTATAGTAGCTATTTAGTAATACACCGCTAACACTGCACAATTAGTTTATGGGATATCTGGTTAATTTAAGGAATGTAGTGGCTTTTATACTCCAATTAGGTATTTTTATGAAGTGATGCGAGATGGTTAGGTATTGCATACCCTATATTTAGTAGGTGATTATTGCACATTATTTAAAATGGGTTAAATGTGCACAATTAATCCTTAATCTTAAGCCTCCAAGTAACCCGTAGTGTATGCATAATTTATACATATGAATTTTTACTAACATATTTTAAGCAAATTTTCAGTGACCCTTTTTTTTAAGTCCATCTTTTATTGAGGTGCATGTATTTATGACAGTATTGAGGATGAATATTTAAATAGCTTTCTTGTAACTATATGAAATAAACACTATTCTCCAGTAAATCTTTTCAGTAGATCTTTTTTTTTTTTTTTTTTTTTTTATATGTAAAATTCTAATTGTATACGTTTTCAACAGGCCAGAGTGGTGCTGGCAACAACTGGGCTAAGGGCCATTACACAGAGGGAGCAGAATTAGTGGATTCTGTTC
>NC_051393.1:16693715-16714428 GCF_015228065.2 Penaeus monodon
TGTATGCGTCTGAGGAAGGAGAACAGGCTATCAAAGCAAAAAGTGTTGGATTCCGTACGGATGTCTGACAGAGTTGGGTGAGAAGCAGAGGTAGGGCTGCAGCAAAGCGTGGACAGAACAGAATGTGTGGAACTGAAAGAGGAACGTAGGGAACACGGGCGGATCAGAACGTGACATCTGATAGGAGCGTGTTAAATGGGTGTGGGCAATACGTAAGTGGGCGAGAGGAGTCTCTCAACATCTGTCCGATGAAATGCAGCTGACCAGGAATAATACAATAGAGATTTGCGAAGTTCTAGCTTCACCCGGGCCTTCCATATATGGCCCGGGCTGACCAGGAGATTGATAGTTTTACAGTACGTAATTTATTAGTGCGAAAACTTGACATGAAAAAATGCCATCAAGTGGGGGTAATAATCGGAATAATGGAATATGTGGTTAGTGTGATGTGGCGGAGGGTGCCAGAGTATCTGCCTGTTCATTGCCGGCAGACCAACATGGCTGGGCACCCAGCAAAAATGATAGATTTGGGCGCAGAGACAGGAAAGTGAGATGAAAAGATGCTAGGGAGTTGTAGAAATATCTTGGGAGGAAAGGGGAGGGCCAGAGCAGTTGTTGGAGTAGGGAGTGAGACAAATCTCGTCAACATGCTTCCTGTTTGGCTTTGCATAAAGCGAGGCCAAGTTTGAAACAGACTTGCCACTTCAGATGCAAACTTGTAGGTAAGACAACCCCTATAAAATACATTATGGGAACAGCCACATTTGTCACGTGCGTGATTGTGCATTTCCGGTGCAAGTATTGAGGGAGGGATGAGGTTGGGCAGGAATGGGTTTGCCAGTTAAGTCAATTAGGTTTGATAATGTTATAGCTTGGGATTTTTAACTAACTGAGAAGGCGGGAGAAACTTTGCCTGCTTGAATTTGGATGCATTCCTGGGAGAGGAGCGTTTTGTCAGAATAAGGGGCTGTGGGGGGGATTACGCAAAAGCGATCCTATTTGGCTGGGCTAAAGAGAATTTAAGATACTTCTAGAGGATGGGGTAGCAGAAGGACGGGGACGTGTGTAACAGGTAGTACTGAGGAGTGGTAGACAATAAGGTTGCATAGTTGTAACATGGGAGGATGGGGTAGTTAATAAAGAAAGTTGTGGGGTGGAAAAGATGAAGTAGTGGATGTTGGAAGAGGAGGAAGGTTTCCTGGAAATTGAGATTGACCTGAATGGATGATTTGGACTGGGCTGATGGTTAATGGTTAATGGTTAAAAGCAAGATAAATGTGCTAGACATCTAAGGTCATGTAGCACTATAGTTAATGTTAGGGAAGGGTGATTGAGTTAGTGATTAGTTGTCTAAGCTGGGCAAAGGAATTGGTGAGTGAAAGGGTTAGAGTCGGGTGTGGTAAGGAGTTAGATTAGATGGAGGATATGTATGCGTTTGAGGAAAGAGAATAGGTTGTTGAAACAGAAAGTGTGGGATTCTGTAAGGATGTCTGATAGGTTGGGAGGTCGGTGAAGGGAGGATAGGTGGGGGAAAGCAGAAGTATGGGTTGTTTCAAAACGTGGGCATGACAATAGGATGTGTGGGATTGAAAGGGGAACATTACATAAGGAACATACGGGTGGATCAGATTGTGACATCAGATAGGAGTGTGTTAGACGGGTGTGGCCAATGCGTAAGCGGGCGAGAGCGGTCTCCCAACGTCTGTTCCAATGAAATGGAGCTGACCAGGAGGAGATTGATTGTTTTACAGAATGTAATTTATTAGTGCGGAGGCTTGACCAAAAAGATTGCCATCGATTATACAAGAAGGTCTTAAAGTGTGGGTAATAATCCGTGGCTGGGATACGTGAGAAGCGTGGTTGGTATGATGTGGACATAGCGGCGTGGCGTGCTAGTGTATCTGCCTGTTCATTGCTGGGTATTCCAACAGGGCTGGGCACCCAGCAAAATTTGATTGTTTTATGGCATGTGGACAGGTAGAACCAGTTCTGGATCTTACAAACAAGGGGGTTGGTGGTGTGTATTGACTTTATGAGAGTTAATGAGTTACGGGAGTCAGTAAAAATTGTAAAAGAGGAAGAGGAGAGTGAGTATACGTGTTTTAGAGCAAAAAGGAGTACATACAGTTCTGTAGTAAGGACACTGGATTCAGGAGGAAGGGAATATTTGAATGTACGAGTTGGGAAGATTACTGCAAAACCAACACCGGAGGTGGATTTAGAGCCATCAGTATATACGTGAATACTAGAGGAATGAGTGGAGACATGGTCAAGGAAATGGATGAGAAGGATAGTAGGAGGGATATTTGATTTTGGTGGGTCAGGGAAAACAGAAGAGCAAATATGAGGGTGAGGTATAAGCCATGGAGGGACTGAATGGACAGAGAACGGGAGAGGTTGGAGATGAGGGAAAAGGGAATGGGAGAGGAGGGTATCCATGCGAGTGGAGAAAGGAGTAGGTAAACGTGGAGATGAAGCTAAGGTAAGAAGTAGGGATTGTGGGATAGTTAGTTTATTGAGGGAATGTTGGTGGAATCGAACATAACATCGGAGAGAGAGAAGGGCACGACGTCGAGATAGAGATGGTATGCCTGATTCAGTGTACAGGCTCTCAACTGGCGAGGAGCGAAAGGCGCCTAGTGCTAAGCGAAGACCACAGTGATGGATTGTATCAAGATGGGCAAGGAGAGAAGTTGAGGCAGAGGAGTAGATATGGCATCCATAATCAAGAGTGGAGAGGATCAAAGTTACATGAAGACGAAGGGGAGTTTTGCGATCTGAGCCCCATGATATATGGGATAGAGTTTTTAAGATTCGAAGGCGGCGGAGAGCTTTTTCTTTAATGTGTAGAATATGGTCTCGCCAGGACAGTTTGGGGTCAAAAATGACACCTAGGAATTTGCCAGAGGAACGGCTTTGGAGAGGAGTGCCATATAGGAAGAGTGGGGGTATGGGAAAAGGATGGAGAAAGATTTAGTTTTTGGTAGAGGTTTGGTATGGATGTGCCAGAGGCATAGATGGTTAAATCATCAACATATAGTGATGACCAGGCTCCTGGTGGTAAAACTGAGAAAATATCATTAACAGCAAGAATGAATAAAGTGGTACTGAGCACACCGCCTTGTGGGACACCTTCGATTTGGGGAAAGAAAGATGATGTGGCAGAGGCGATTTTGACCTGGAAAGTGCGTTGGGAGAGGAAGGATACCCATGTTTACACGTATGCCTAGAGAGGACAATTGTTGGAGAATATGGTACCGCCATGTCGTATCATATGTTTTTTCTAGATCAAAAAAAATAGCTAGTACAGATTCATGGCGTGCAAATGCAGATGTAATATATGTCTCAAATGACAAGGGGTCAGCTGTGCTTCTGGCACGGCGAAACCGAATTGGGAAGGAGAGAGAAGATTGTGAGATCAAGATACCACATTAAGCGGAAGTTCACCATTCGCTCTAATAGTATGCACAGCCAGCTAGTTATGCGATGGGGCGATAGTCTTGAGGAAGGGTACCCGATTATTGGGTTTCAGGAAGGGAAGGATAAGAGCTTCTCGCCAATTAGAAGGGAAATTTCCTGATGTCCATATGTGGTTGTAAATTTTTAATAGGAAGGATAAGGGAGGAGATTGGGAGTTGCCGAGCATACGTAGTGAATACCGTCAGGGCCTTCATGAGTGTTACGGCACGATTGTAGGGCAGTAATGAGTTCAGAGAAGAAAATGGGGCATTATAGGACTCATCAGAGGATGGGGTGAAGGTAAGGGGGTACGTTCTCTGGTGGTCTTAATAGAAGAGAAGTGTGGATAAGGTGAGAACCACTACTGACCTGGCTGAAATAATCACCCAGTCATTAGCGACTTGAGAGGATCGAAATGAGGGTATTTCGAATATGGAGGATAGGGTCAGGATGGGGGGGGGATGTTTGCCTGATAGTTTATGGATTCGGCGCCAAACATTTGAGATAGAGTAGAGGATGTAATTGATGAACAATAATTTCGCCAGCTATTTGTTTTACTATTCCGGATTGTACGACGGAGATAGGCAGATGCTCTTTTAAAGGAGATAGGGCTGATAGCTGATTTGGAGTACCTCTCTTGTAGCGGTAACTGTTCCAGGCTGCACGTTTAAGCGAAGTGCTTAGTGCAATCAGAATTCCACCATGGAACACATTTGGAGGTATATGGTCTGAGGTTCGAGGATAGCTGTATGTGCAGCTCTTAAGACTGTAATTTGTGAAATACTGTATCATTTCTGAAATGGATGTGAGGGAGGATGGAGGGGTATGAATAGCAGAGAGTGAAGTGAAAGTATGCCAGTCGGCTCTATCAAAGCACCAGCGTGGGGAATTAGGAGTGGTACGTATGAAGTAGGAAAAGGAGAACTGGAAAGTTGTCACTATAGGGAAAGTGGTCTAAGACTGACCAGTGGAAATCATAAATGAAGAGAAGGGGAGCATAGAGAGAGTCAATGCATGAAAAAGATTGCGTGCCGTGTATCAAAGTGTGTGGGGCGATCTAAATTTAGAACATAAAGGACAGCTGTGGAGAGGAAGCGCTCTAGAGATCGGCCTCGGGAGTTTGTGATAGAATCACCCCATAGAGTGTGGCGGCAGTTAGTCACCAACTATGAGGAAAGGTGGTTGAAGTTGGGAAATTAGATTTTCAAAAGCAACAAAGTCAATAGGGTGGGAAGGGGAGAAGTAGACTGAAATCACTGTGATCCAACGATGAAGGAAGATACGGATAACTGTGCAAGGGACATTGGTTTGAAAGGGAGGTGTGACATAAGGTGTTTTCTGATTGATAAGTATGGATGAGACATAAAGGAATGTGGGGAAGAGACAAATGATAATTGGGGATTGGTATTGGGAGGATGTGTAAGAAAGGTCTCTTGAAGGCATACAATAGATGGATTATAAGAGGAAAGGATATGACAAAGGTCAGGTCTGTGGGAACAGAAACCGCGAATATTGCAATGAAGGATAGTTATACTTTAGTGATATAGATTGTAGTACGTGTTGGAGATTTTGAGGGGGAAGCAGCTAGAGGGTGGGAAAAGGACTGAGAGGTCTGAGATGGGAGAGGTGTGGGAGTTTGGTGTTCTACTAGAGGGGTATTAGGAGATGGAGGTCTGAGGAAGGGATACTTGTGACAAAAGGGATTCACGTGTGTATCAAGGAGGGAGTGGAAGGGATAGAGGGGATGGTGGGAGGGTAATGTGGGCGGGGTTGGGGTCGGGGGGGATGGGCTGTGTTGGGAGGGGGGTAGGAGGATTGGGTGTAGGGGGTATATCGTTAGGAGGAGGATGGATATCAGCAGTTACTTGGAGTGTGGAAGGAGCAGGAGTTGTAAGATTTGGAGGTTGAGTGTCAGTTTTCATTAGGTAATCTTGAATATTTTCAATGGTTTCTTCTGAGGAGTTGGTTGGGGAGTTTTGGGGGATAAAGGATTTTTAGTGAGGGGGGGAAGAGAGGACTGGTGTCTCAAGCATGGGAGCAAAGGAAGGTGGAGGTGATTGTGTGGTAGGGGAAGAGGGGGTGGAACGTTTGTTCTATCTGTTACGGGTAGTGCGAGGAGGGAGAGGGGAAGGTGTTGGGTTGTAGTGGTGATTGGAGTATCTGTAGTAGAGATTGGAGTGTCTGGATTTAGGATGGCAAGAGTTTGACTGGGGAAGGTAGGAGGTAGAAGAGGGGGGGTTAGATGTAGGGGGGGTAGGAGAATTTGTAGAATTACTGGAGTAAGGAGTAAGAGAGAAACCACGTCGACGTGCTTCTTGTCTGGCTTCACGTAGTGTGAGTCTAAGTTTGAATTTGAGAGTTGCTACCTCAGGCTCAAATTTGTAGGTGGGACAGCCCCTATAAAATACATTATGGGGGCCGCCACAGTTGGGATTCTCCTCCTATGTAGACGTTAAAGGGAAGGTCATGTCTACGGAAGGTAATTTTGGCTATGTTAGTGGGTTTCTTTCGATGACCTCTGGGGGAATGGAGTAGCATTGTACTGATGTTGCATCATAGTCTGTGAGACAGGCAAGTAGATCTTCTCCACAATCTGACCAATCTTTGTCATAGATTGGGCAATTTGCTTGGGGAGATTGAAACTGTTCCGGTGCAAGTATTGAGGGTGGATGGGTTCTGCAAGGATGGGGTTACCATATAGGTCTGTTAGTTTTGTTAATGCTAGAGCTTGGTTTTTGGATGTTACTGTGACAAGACGGGAGCGGTCGGGTCGGCTACGGAAAGAGACTTTACCTACTTGTTTTTGGAGACATTGTTGGAAGAGAAGGGTTGTGTCAGAGTAGGGAGCTGTGGAGGGATCACGAAAAATCGGTCCCATTTGGCTGCGCTGAAGAGGGTATTCAAAATTGTTGTAGAGATAGGGGTAGTAGAAGGGCGGGGGCGTGACGAAGATGGAGTAGTGTTAAGGGAGGTAGTGTATGGGGAGGTGGGCAATAAGGCTGTAGGTATTAATAAGGGAGGATGGGGTGGTTGTGTTGGAGTTGTGGGGGTAGAGGTGTTGAAGTTGAGATGCTGGGAGAGTGGAAATGTTCTTAAGGGTTGATTGTTGGCTACTGTACTAGTAGGTATTGATGAGGGGGTAGTTATTGCAGTGTTCGGAGCCGTGGTCAAAGGAGAGCCTGGGGTCAGGGAATCTGGTGGGTTTACATCGTTGGGGCTATTTGATAAAGGGGCAAGCCTCATTGCCCCTAATAGTGGGGATAAGTTTCATACTGGCCATGGTAAGCTGGATTATGTTGGGGATAAGAACGGTCCACCCCTCAGGGTCCCCTTGAGGGGTAAGGGCTAGATAACTAAATCAGGGGAATACCGTGCCCATGGCTCCCTCAGGCCGTTCAGGATTGGCACAAAGTCAGCCTTTCATCCTTTCAGCACGGCTCTCACACCTTAGGGGTGATAGCAGAAGGGTTTGGTGAAGGGACAGAAACGAAAGTGGGAAGGAAATAAAGACCATGCAAAAATTAGTTGAGTCGAGGGCTGAGTCCCAAGGTTGGGGAGTTCCCCATCATTGGGTCCCAGTCTCCGCCTCCTAAGCCCCCCCACGACAACAATGGGCAAGGGATTGGGGGGGGTGAAGGGGGGATAGGTGGGGGAAAGCAGAGGTACGAGTTGTTTCAAAACGTGGGCACGGCAGTAGGATGTGTGGTTGGAAGAGAGGACTGGTTGGAAGAGAGGACTGGGGGAAGAGAGGACTGGTGTCTCAAGCATAGGAGCAAAGGAAGGTGGAGGTGATTGTGTGGTAGGGGAAGAGGGGGTGGAACGTTTGTTCTGTCTGTTACGGGTAGTGCGAGGAGGGAGAGGGGAAGGTGTTGGGATTGTAGTGGTGATTGAAGTATCTGTAGTAGAGATTGGAGTGTCTGGATTTAGGATGGCAAAAGAGTTTGACTGCGGAAGGTAGGAGGTAGAAGAGGGGGGATTAGATGTAGGGGGGGTGGGTTTAGGAGAATTGGTAGAATGAGCAGTATTACTGGAGTAAGGAGTAAGAGAGAAACCACGTCGACGTGCTTCTTGTCTGGCTTCACGTAGTGTGAGTCCAAGTTTGAATCTGAGAGTTGCTACCTCAGACTCAAATTTATAGGTGGGACAACCCCTATAAAATACATTATGGGGGCCGCCACAGTTGGCACATGTGCGTGATTGTGCAGGGCAGTTAGGTCGGGTATGGCCAGATTGGGCACATAGTGGGCATCTGGCTGTGGAACGGCAATGTTTGGCTGGGTGTCCTAGACGCCAATAATTTTGGCACTCACGTGGAGGGGGTTGGTATGGACGAACAGGGAGGGATTCTCCTCCTATGTAGACGTTAAAGGGAAGGTCATGCCTACGGAAGGTAATTTTGGCTATGTTAGTGGGTTTCTTTCGATGACCTCTGGGGGGAATGGAGTAGCATTGTACTGATGTTGCATCATAGTCTGTGAGACAGGCAAGTAGATCTCCATAATCTGACCAATCTTTGTCATAGATTGGGAGATTGAAACTGTTCCGGTGCAAGTATTGAGGGTTGGATGAGGTTCTGCAAGGATGGGGTTACCATATAGGTCTGTTAGTTTTGTTAATGCTAGAGCTTGGTTTTTGGATGTTACTGTGACAAGACGGGAGCGGTCGGGTCGGCTACGGAAAGAGACTTTACCTACTTGTTTTTGGAGACATTGTTGGAAGAGAAGGGTGTTGTCAGAGTAGGGAGCTGTGGGAGGGATCACGAAAAATCGGTCCCATTTGGCTGCGCTGAAGAGGGTATTCAAAATTGTTGTAGAGATAGGGGTAGTAGAAGGGCGGGGGCGTGACGAAGATGGAGTAGTTGTTAAGGGAGTAGTGTTATGGGGAGGTGGGCAATAAGGCTGTAAGGTATTAATAAGGGAGGATGGGGTGGTTGATGTTGGAGGTTGTGGGGGTAGAGGTGTTGAAGTTGAGATTGCTGGGAGAGTGGAAATGTTCCTTAAAGGGTTGATTGTTGATTCTGTACTAGTAGGTTATTGATGAGGGGGTAGTTATTGCAGTGTTCGGAGCCGTGGTCAAAGGAGAGCCTGGGGTCAGGGAATCTGGCGGGTTTACATCGTTGGGGCTATTTGATAAAGGGGCAAGCCTCATTGCCCCTAATAGTGGGGATAAGTTTTCATTACTGGCCATGGTAAGCCTGGATTATGTTGGGGATAAAAACAGTCCACCCCTCAGGGTCCCCTTGAGGGGTAAGGGCTAGATGACTAAATCAGGGGAATACCGTGCCCATGGCTCCCTCAGGCCGTTCAGGACTGGCACAAAGTCAGCCTTTCATCCTTTCAGCACGGCTCTTACACCTTAGGAGGTGGATAGCAGAAGGGTTTGGTGAAGGGACAGTAACGAAAAGTGGGAAGGAAAATAAAGACCATGCAAAATTAGTTGAGTCGAGGGCTGAGTCCCAAGGTTGGGGAGTTCCCTATCATTGGGTCCCAGTCTCCGCCTCCTAAGCCCCCCCACGAAAACAATGGGCAAGGGATTGGGGGGGAGAGGCAAGGGATAGACAACTATACCCATACCATACCCAAGGCTCCCCCAGGCCATTCATGACTGGCTTAAAGTCAGCCTTTCATCCACTCAATGCGGCTATCACGCCTTAGGAAATGGATTGTTGAAGGGGTTTGAAAAAAGAAAATGAAAAAAGGAAGGAAGACGACCATGCAAAATTAGTTAAGAGTTGAGTGCTGAGGCCCAAGGTAGGGGTGATCCCCAGTATTCAGTCCGTCTGTCTTCTAAGCGCCCCACCCAGCAACAATGGGCATGGGATTGGAGGGGGGGGGGGGGGGAGACTGCAAAAACAGGTTAAACCAAGGGTTAGGCCTAAAGGCCATGATCCGCACACACATCGACAGGCACTGTAAATGTGACATCACAAAGAGGAAACTGCTGATGTCATCTCTATTCATGCCCACCAGTGTGCCTATCTATCATGTCCACTTGTATGGACAGGCCTTACATTAGGAGAGATCCCAAAATCAGGGGAAAAGTTACACAATGCTTTAAAATACTATGATAAACATGTTCAAGCAAATTACCTTTTTTCCTCATTTTCAACAAAAATTTCAATCTTCAACAGAAAATACTAATTTTTATAAGTTATAAGGGGTGGTCAACCAAAAAAATTGAAAGCAGCAATAAACTACTTGTATAGCCATTGTGATAAAAGGAAAAATAAATGTTTAAGCAACTAAAATATTATTGAGAACATACTATCAAGTAACTTTCAACTGAAATAGGGAAACTTTGAATTTACAAGTTTAAACAGCAATCTGAACAAATAGCTGCAATTTCAGTTTTATCATCATACTTTTAATTTACTAAACTTCATTTACTATAAAATACATCTAAGTAAAATACTGGTTGAAGAAAAAAGTCAAGGGATTATAATAAAACTTCAGTTTGTCAGTAATGATCCTTTATAATAAATGTCTATGTAGAGATTTCACTTTATAATGTTATATCATTTGTGCTATCATTAATATTGAGACCAATAAGATAGATTGTAAATCTGACTCGTCGATTAAAATACTAAATGACTGATACAACTGATATTTTGTTCTAAAGCATGTAATGAGGCACAAACATTCCTCAACTAAATGCAGGTATTGGAATCTTGTGACAACCAAATTGTGTGATTTGTGTGTGTTGGACTTTGTGTCAGTGTTGATCCATGTAAGAGACTAAATAGGAAAACCCTATGGTCTTCTGTATGACAAGCAATTGGAGTTTTTTAAAAAATCACTTTTTACCTTTCAAGTAATTTAAGATTTTCTTTACAAAAGCTTCAGTGAAAAAAGTATGATTAATTTGGGAGAAAATATAGATAAAATATTCTTCAAACAAAAAACTAATGAACTGCCATCTGAAAATATTTTATCATACAGCTCACTTAAGCTACACCCTGGAATGACATGGGCCCTCACAATGGGCTTCCTGTGTCTTATACAAGCCTTCAAAACATTCCTAGCTGCATGATTTTTTATATAATCAGATGACAATTTTATTTGGTTTGGAACTGCCACAAATAAGTACAATTACTCATGTAAACATTAGATATTTACACAGAATCATAAAAATCAAACCTATGTATACTGATAAACAAGATAGAATAGCACATTTTTGATACACTGTAATTAATAATTTACTACAGAGTCCACTTATGACTTCTGCCCAACTCTTCTGCAAAAAGATGATTCACTGACATATACGTAAAAGAATTTTTTCCACTTTCACTTCACTTTTTCATTTACTGTCGACTTGCACCACTCAGATGTGATATGCCACATCAGAACACTGGCTAAAGCCACATACGTAAATAAGGAGAGGTCAGGAGTCTTTGCTCAATCCTCTAGCACTGGAGAAGCAGATGATTATGCTCACCCACCAGGATTCTTTTCAAGTTCCTGGAAGAGAGGCGGAGTCTAATGCTCATCCATTTTCAAGTTATCTTCAGTAGTTGGCGCTTCATGAAGTGTTTGATTTTCCTGTCAATAATAGTAACACCATATGCTGACTTGAGACATTTCCTTCACTTGCATTATAAAGTCTTTATGAAATAGATCCTTAATTTCAAAAGAAGCTGATCACCTACAGTGGACTGACAAGTGATCACAGTATAAACCTGAAACAAAATCATACAACCAAATAAAAAATATATTCTAAGCAAAGCTTTACTCATGGTGTTTTGAGAAACATACATGAATAAGACAATCTTATCTTTTAATGAACATTTTCACTAACAAAAACCACAAATTAATCCAAAAAATCTGAACAGGTCCAAGAAAATCTAAATTTCTACATACAAGTATGTATGCTTATACAAACACATGTAAATTTTCAGAGGAAAGCAGATGAAGCAACTTGGACCTACCAGCACTGCTTTTAACGCATCTTGTATTTGTGAGATTCCCTGCATTCTGACAGTTCTCCATGGAATTCCATTTCTACTTGGAAATCTAAGTCACGATTGTTACGCTCATTTGGTTTCATGGTAAAGGTTCCAAAAATCTCTTCTCCATGTTTCACTGTCAGGTAATCATCAAAGTAGAAAACAGTTTGCTTCCAGTGTGTGTATCGTGCTCTGGAGCTGAAACCAATATAATTGTTATTTAGACAGTTTACAGACACTATTATGTACCTAAATAAATATAATGGGGGAAATCAAATATATATATAATTGGGACGGAAGATACCTGTACATTTACAAGTCACATCATATCAACTGTAAATAAATACCTGATGAAACTATACAAATGGTCTTTTGTGGGTTATCTAAATTATGCACAACCAGACAAGACATCCTCAAATAGCCATTATGTCTGATATACACTTCATGTCTCATATGTCATTAAGTGAAGGGAAATGGATTTTCTATAACACTTCAAGTTGATTTATGTATAGGCCATAATAAATTACTCATATACCTTGAGGAACACACATCTTTTATTTACAGATCATTTCAAACAAGCAGAAACTCTTAAGAATGTGAAAAAATGAAAAGAGGTTGGAGAGATAGATTATATGGGGAAGACCAATGGAGCAAAGTGGGAGAGAACAAAAAGAAATTAGTAACACATACCTGTAGAGAAACCAGTCCTCTTATGACACTTTGTAAATTCAATATTGAAATAAGCGATAAGAGCATGTACATAATCATTCCTTCGGACCTGATAAAGAAAAATAATTTGTATGAAAGTACTTTATGGGTAAAAATTTCAGATTCTGAGGTTTTATTTCAGTTAATTCAGTTATACTTTATATTTAACCCATTACTGCCAGGCCATGTGTACAGCTGTCATAACCTGCTTGATCTGTCAGATACGGCTATATGCATGGCAACACACTAGAGCAGGAAGTTCCGCTACACGTAGCGGACTATTACTCCAAATGGCAGGATGGTTGCCAGAAATCACCAGTCAGTGAAACCAAGAGATTTCTAATACCATCATCTAAGGGTTAAATTACAAAGTTCTTACCTGTAGATGAAATGGTGAGCTGAATGCTAAGTCTTCCTTCTTCACTGTGTAAAGATCAACTTCTTTAACTAGACAAGAATTTGTCACAACCTGGTTGAAAGAAATGAAAAAGTTGTAAGGTTTCTGTAATCTGAACCACTAATTGGAATGCTGAAAATGCAAACCAATCCTGTAAATATCTTGAACAAAAATATATACACTAACTAAAGTAAATGCCACTTACAACTGTGAAAAATAATTACAAAAACTGCTGATATCTATGAAAATAAATTGATATTTTCCTCTGAAATTCCTTCCTTTCTTTTTACTAACCTGCTTTGCTTCCACTACATCCACCAGGGGTTCTGTCATGGCTACTTCACGGATGCAAGACATGTCAAACCCATATACACTATCCCACCAGTTGATTTTGTCATCCTTGTACTGACGGTCCTGTAAATATGTGGCATATTAGTTAATTAAAAAAATAAATAAATAAACAAATAAATACAAAGTAAAAATGGCAATGAATCTATATAGTTTTGCTACATTATATCTAAGAGGAGGAAGATTAGGAATAGGAGGTTAGCATAAACCCAACAATGATGGCTTGGACTTCACACTGTGATGGGGTACAGTGGAAGGACCAGGACATCTACTGGGCCATCACTTGTTGCAGTGTGATACCATGGCTGTGGTCATGCTGAGGAATAGGTTCAACCAAGCTCATTACTTGTCTCCATTTTATCAATGTGGAGAATGTAGCTCTACACCCAGCCAACAGGATGTGTAAGCTCTGATCAGTCTTGGATGCCCTTTCTGACTTCTCTCAAACTACAAGCCTGAGGGGGACATCATCAGCCAGACTGAACAGAAAGTTCAAGCCCAAAGACCACACTGCAAGGAGGATGGGCAATATGGACTACTTCAGCAACCAGATATGCTGGTCTTGCAGAGGAAGGACCACAAACACTTGACAGTCCATACTGTTGCAATGGATGGGGAGATGATGATGTTGATAACTGATAACAGTCAGCATGAAGGGTGTCATGTTGTGAATTACAAGTCATTGCACTACCCTTTTGCAGGTCCAAGGTGTAGTACAGTAAGAATTTCTTCCACTTTAACCTGGCAGTAATCAAACACCTAAGCAGTCCGTCATCCTTTGAGAGAGGCCTTTTAGTTGACCTCTCCTGGTCTCTCCTTGGGTATTTCAGGTCCGGCAGAGCAAGAACTGTACAGTGACACACCCACCTATGCTGAGAGGCAGGCTCTGCAGCAGAGACTCAACGACAAAAAGTGGCTGTGCCATTGGTGTTTGAAGTAGGTGGTGGTTTAGCAAAGTAGGTGGTGGTTTTTAGACAATTTGGCATTTAAGTTTCGACTTTCTTGTGTTGAGTTTGCAGTTTAACTTTACAAGCACACTAAACTTCCTGTGTATCTTCCTAGAGCATAATCTTCAATATCCTTCCATTGGTAAACAAGGAGCATAAAGTCAGAGTTTATACTCAGAGTGGGCTGCCCAGCTGTGTGTAGTTCACACACGTCCCTGCAGTGGGCACTAGCTACTATAGATACCACCCAGAAATGAAGGAGTGTTATACTTGAGGGGCCCAACGTGTGTAGGTTAATACGGAGAAAACAGAGGGAGAGAGAATAAGCAAAAATGAGGAGAGAGGAGAGGCAGAACTACACTATTTTATAATGAAGAAAGAAAAAGAAAAACACTAACCTCAATTGCAGAAACAAAAAGAGTTGCCCGATCAGGGAAGAGCATTCCGTCTGTGGCCAGCCACTTATCACGAGCATAGAGGACTGTGTCTAACATTGACTCATAAAAGAGGCAGTAGCCCATCCACTCACTGATGATTATATCCACTTTCTCTACTGGCAAAGTTACTTCTTCTACTTGCCCTGAATTATTTCCACGACTGTAAACAAAACAAATATTAAATAAAGATAGCACAATATAATTATATATATATATATATATATATATATATATATATATATATATATATATATATATATAATATTATATATATATATATTATATTATATATAGATATAGATAGGTAGTTAAATATATACAGATAGTGATAGAAAAATAGACAAGATAGATACAGATACAGACATATAGGCAAATTTGTTTACATTTGCAGAACAGACATATTTGCACTTTGCAAAAACTGAACTCACCATTATCAAGATTATTAGCAGTTACAATTTTCTTAGCATGTTCTACAATATTTGACATTTCAATCCCATAAACTTTGGCAGCACCAGCCTTCGCAGCAAACATGGACAGAATGCCTGTACCGCATCCAACATCAAGAACAGTCTGAAATAATGTTTTTATTTAACATACATATACAACAGAAAAGATTACTGAACTGACTATGCACCATTAAAAAAATTAAATTAAATATGCCTATTCCACTGTAGCACAATGGTACAAGTTACAGATTTCATAAACCATTACGTACAAGGAAAAATATATGGTCAAAAATGCTAGAACATCACATGACTATGAGAAAGGTAATGGGCCAGAGCTGAGAATAATACTCTAAATTTGCAATGTACTTCAGTTGCTTCTACTAAATATATTGTCATCCTTAAAATACTTGTTCAAGATATGAGACAATTGATAAATTACTTGCTATGGTGTCATGAAGGAGAGTAAAGAATATATTTTGCCTAAAATAAAATATGGCCTGCCATTTACAAAACAAATAGGCCAAAATATCTAAATGGAATATACTAAATACTAAAAATAAGAGCAATCAGCCTGAATCACCAGCTCAAAAAAGTGAACATTGAAAAGATGGCAACCTTGAACAAGGATCTGACTTCAATAACAGAATATCAAAATTCAATATATATATTCAACCCATAACTTACCTTGCCTTTAAACAAATGTCTGTTGTGGTACATTGCATTTCGGTAAGTAGCGTTCGAACTTCATCCTTCAACATTTCCTGTCAAAAAATTATTCTTATGAGATCCAGATTTATCAGAACAAATGGAGCACTGGTATGATCAACATGACAAATACAATTATATGCAAACAAACACTTCTAGAGGAGCATTACACTTTAGTTAACTTACTTCATGGATGCCAAAGTGAGCATACGAGTCAAAATAGTAGTCCTTTGATGTCATTCATCAATGGGCATTTTTTCAACCTTCTCCTTTTCAGTCTTATTTTCCACTTTGATGATATCTCCTGCTACAATCTGAATGAGAAACAAATGATATTACCTTCCTGCTAAGTTACAGAACCAGTAATCCTACTATACATGTATATACATACACTCATGTACATACAATAGCAACAAATCTAATGTCATTATAAAAAAAAATAAGTTACTGCAGTTTTAACAGTTCAAGTAAAGTTTAGTGTATTATCATACAATGTGGATAATTTTTCATATGTGGACACTTGCCATAACATGCCCTGTCACAGCAATCTAAAATTCCTGTGACTGGGCATGTTCATGAGGGAAGGTTAATGGGGGGTCTGCACACAACACTCCCAGACAAATTGTCTTTATCTTGCCATACATACTGAGGAGAAGCTGAAACTTAGGGGACCTTATTTGTGGTGTCTCCAGATTATTTCTTGCACCAACGAATAAAACTCTGTCCTCAACACGAATATTATCTCAAATTTACCCTACCTTAGTGCATCCATACCATAACGATTGACCAAATGTTGGTAGACAGCATGTGTCTTGCACATATAACTGTACTAGGCTTTAAACAATTAAAGCTTCAAGATTTTTTGCTTTAGATGAGCATACAGTTTTACATATATATTCATTTACTTATTTTACCTTAACGTCTGTGCTACTACTTTCCATTTATTGCTCCTCATATATCCATTTTGTGACAATTTTAAAGTAAAACTTACCGAGCTAAGCAGGATTCTAACTGACCTTGATGGTCTACAAAGCTTAGCAAGTGAAACTCTAATGACATGCCTGTCATCAATGAAACACACTGAAGCATTTTTCAAAAAATTGTGAAGGACTTCACGCCATATTTAATTTAAATCTTTGGTATAGTATACCACATAACTAACTTCCTAGTGAAACCCATTCCAACCATATACTCCTTAGCCATTAGACTTCTCCCTAGACCCCCATGGTCCTTATACAATCTGTACATATCCACATATTAGGTTCTTTTATCTAGACGCCCATGGTAATAACACAATACGCAAATGTATACTCCCTGGCCAGGAAGTTCTACCTCCAGGAACCCATGGGACTTGCACAATCACAACCATATACTCCCGCACTAATGCGCTATGGTCCCCTAGACCCCCCATGGTATTAATACAAAACATTCTAACCAGGTACTCCTAGCCCGGGAGTTTCCCCCCCTTGGACCCGAGATCGTTATGCAACTGTCTGAACTGCTTAGTATCTAATTTGCACTCTTGGGAGTATTTAATAGGCTCTAATATTATACACCGATAGAATTTTATCTATTTCTTCTGCAGCTGACAATAAGAATAACTAATGCAAGGACACCAACACCACCAACAACACCAACAACAATAGTATAATAATAATAATGTTAAAGATAATACCATTAATGACAATACTACTAGCTATATGAATCCATCAGTATTGTTTTCTCCAGCTGTCACTTTCTAGGTAAACATTAAATGGAAATAAAATATAAAGAAAAACTTCTCTAGAGAACTTGCATCACAAATAAAAAACATTTGGAAATTAAAGATATGCTAAATGATAGTATTTCATAATTATTTAATACAAAAGTAAGCTGGTTGAAGTAGAACTATCATACAGCAAAACTAAAGTAAATTTTAGCAACAAGTAAACAGGTAAGAACAGGTAGGCCTAGTAATTCACTCATAGGTGACTATGTACTATAGAGCAAGTTTGTATAACAACAAAAATAATATTATTAACAAAATAAAAACAATATTAACAACATGTACAAGAACGTATGAAACCTTAACAACATATTATTATTATTACTATCATTACAACTATTATTACTATTATGGTTATTACTATTATCATTAGTATACAATTATTACTGCTATTACTATCATCATCATTTTAATTATTATTAATATAAACATCATTATCACTATTATTATAAACATCATTATCTTTACATTATCATCATTAGTTATTATTAGTATTACATATTACTATCGTCAACAGTTATTATTCTTAAAATTATTACTTATTAATTGCTATAAATTACCATATTATTTTGTTATCAACAATTAATAACTACTATTAATTATCATCATCATCGACTATTATCAATCATCATCATTGAGAAAAATCATTAGATAAATTAAGAAATAAATAAAACAAATAATAATAATATGTAACAATAACAACAATAATGACAATAAATAAAAATCATCATCATAATGATGATAATTACTATTATCATAATTATTCATCATCATCATCATCATCATCATCATCATCATCATCATCATCATCATCATCATCATCATCATCATCATCATCATCATCATCATCATCATCATCATCATCATCATCATCATCATCATCATCATCATCATCATCATCATCATCATATCTAATTATAATTATAATATTAGTAATATTAATACTACTAATATTATTATCATAATAAAACCAATATTATGAATATTATGATTATGAATATTATGATTATCATCAATATTATCATCATCTCTAACTTTATGATTATCATCAATATTATGATTATCATCAATATTATGATTATATCAATATTATTATTATTATTGTCCAATATATTATTGTCAATATTATTATTGTCAATATCATTATTGCTATCATTATTATTATTATTATCAATATCAATATCACCTAACATTAGTATCCACCTAACATTAGTATCACCTAACATTAGTATCACCTACATTAGTATCACCTAACATTAGCATCACCTAACATTAGCATCACCTAACATTAACATTATCTAATAATATTATCTAATATTAATATTAACATCTATTAATATTAATACTAATAATATTAATACTAATAATATTAATACTAATATTAATATTAATATAGAAAATGGGGGGGGGGGGGCCCAGAGAGTAGGTACAATTTTTGTGCATGACAATCAGTATATTGATGTAATCTTAAAGATTGGTGATCTCACTGTAAAAAGCCATGCGGTTTTCACCAGACAAATTATTAAGATAGAGCATATTGTCTAAATGAAACACTGGCTAGGCAATTACATTACCACAGAGGTATAGTCCCCTGGATAGGTGCATATACTATAATGGGGGTCCAGGGGGCAGATCCCCCTGACTAGGAATATACATCACTGTGTTAGGTTTGGTTGGATGTTGGGTTATGATGTTTCTGTCAGCAGAGCACCCTACTAGGAACATATACTACCACTGGGGTCCAGGGGTTCTGCCCTGGCTAGGGACATGCAAGGGTCTTTCGGTAGCATTTTGCTGTATATTTTACTGAAACATTGTTTGAATGCCAGTAGAGTTTTTCCAAAGTTGTTGGCCTGTAAATTTTTAACCCATTACAGACAGCTCACGTGTGACGCGATTATCAACTACTTGGTCTGCAGGGTACACCTGTATGTGTGGTGACGCGCCAGAGCAATAATATCTGATTTAAATGATACTGACAGAACTCTTTCAACCTTCTCCATCCCGTTAAACAATCAAATAAAATGATATACACTTGTCAAGCCATCAGAAAAGTATAATTCCTGGAATATTAACATGTATACTACCTCCCCTTAAATAAAATATCCAGTCATAAGTAAGGATTGGTTAATCTTTATTGTACGGATGTACTAAGCTAGTGCAAACTGAAAATGCCATTCTTGTATAGGACTAAAAATTGCTCTCATTAATACAAGAAATGGTTAATATTACTGAGAGTGACAAATGGAGATAGAGGGATATGGACAGTACCATCTTACAGAGCATAAAAATAGAGTAAGAAACAATAAAGGTACATTTGCAGCAGCCTCACATTTACAGAAAATGACGAAAACAGCCTCTTAATGTTTTTTAATGTCTTGTTTTCTATCCCTCCATTTTATACTTTTTCTATAAGTCCGTTCTCTATACTGATCGCATTTTCTGCTGACAAAGCAGGAAATCATTTCCAATTTCTGATTTATTACTATTTTTTCATATTCCTTATGTTTCGTCTTTTTTTTTTTTTGGATATCTATTTATTTTGTTGTTTTAAACAAATGTGTATGTATTTTTATTTCAATTTCCCTTATCATTTCCATTATCCTTTCTTAACCATTTAACAACAATACTGTTTGTTTCCCTTAATACCTCCCATATCCAAAAACACTCTCAATCACTTGCTCACTTTCCTTTAAGCTTTTGCTATGGCTGGAGCATCCAACTTTTGTGATCAGAGTGACATGGGTACATTTGATTTTATATTCAAATATAATTTATTTGTCTTGTGCCACTTTTATCATCATAGATCATTGATAAATTATATTTATGGCAGGATCAGGCAATTTTGGCAAAATTACAGCAGCCCGGGCAACCTCTTGCTTGATCATTACCAGGCGCACAACACTATTATCAGTTTAAATGTCCTACATGTGACAATGACTGTCGCATGGACAATCAAATGTATTCTTTTCAGTACGACAAATCAGAAAATTAGCAATGGAAAAGTTAGAGCAATTTCAAAAAATTACTTTTTAAGAACACCTCATTTGATAAGAGTAAGCCTGATTTTGAAACTAACTTCAAATTCGTCAATTTGTACTTAAACATTTTCTTATGAATCTGCACGAAGGAGCTTCAATTTCCGCGGGTTTTCCCATTGACATCCAGTGCCAGGCATTATCCTCTCCCCCCTTTAACACCTGGTTCCCCACACACCCCGAGATCGTTGGGAAGTGGGGAAAAATATAATAAAAAAAATTGGTAATTGTTACTAAGAGCTATATTCCCTCCAGAGACGATGTTCCAAAATGAGACCTTTTATATCTTTCCTTTACCCAACGACCTTGGGGGATGCAAGGGGAACCAGGGGTTGAATGGAGGGGATAATGGATGGCACTGGATGTCACTAGAAACATGGAGAAATCAAAGAATGTGACTATGAAACGTTAAAAAGATTTTTTTGAAACCGAGCCAAACTTCATCTGACAAAGAAATAAACAAACACAAAAAAATAATAAAAATTTGGGTAAAAAACCTTTCCGTCCTAATTTTTTGAAAA
>NC_051393.1:16727476-16729976 GCF_015228065.2 Penaeus monodon
TAAATGATGATGATGGGTATGATCATTTCATTGTCATGACCTGTTATTAAAATATAAATATTTTTTTGGGTAGTGATCATGATGGAATTCGCAAAGAAAAGATATGCCCAGTCAAAGACTGCTTTTTTAGCACATCAAGCAACAAAGATTTGAATCGCCATATTCGCAAACATACAGGTATTTGTTTAATGCAAATGATATTGTCTTTATTCATGTTAATAGAGAAAGTAATACATGTTTGGATGTTGATTTTACTGGTTTTAACAGGTGAGAAACCCTATAGATGTGATGAGTGTGGCACATGCTTTTCTCGTGGTGACAAGCTAAAGTCCACCGAAGGATCCACACAAATTCAAGACCATATTTATGTGATGAACTGGATGCCAGTATAGAGCAATTGACTCAGGCAGTCTACGGAAACACAAGAGAAACACATACCAATGAACGTCCATACAGGTAAACAAAAACATTTTTGTGTGTTCTTCCCCCCCCCCCCTTTATTTTACTTAAAATAATCAAGAAGTTCTCACAAAGATCATTGGTTGTGCATGAAAGGCCCTTGCTTGCTGATGCCATGGATGGGGCTTAAGAGACAAAGACTGATTACCATTGTAGGAGATCACCCCCATCATGGACCTCAGCCCTCACCTTAATAAATTTTGCATGCTTTTCTTCTCCCCCCTTTCCTTTTCCTTCTCTTCTTCATCCCCTTTTTCTTTCCACTTTTCCTAATTGTTAACTAATTTTTACCCATTTTGACCCAATACTTATCATAATGCAATATTTGGGGGCTGTGCCCAAGCCCCACCCTATTGCCATATTTTGAATACATTGCTAATTACCTTAGATGTTGACCATCAGAAAGTTTTCAATAAATAAATAAAATATCTGAAGTTGTGTGTGATAAACAGCTGTTTGGCATTGCAGCCCCTCTAAAGTAGGCTCAAAGTCACTTTTTATCCTTGATCATTAGTAAATCATATGCTGCATTGAAAATCATAGGAAGTCAGGAAACCATGTATCACACATTTCAAATTTTTCTCTCATATGGTGGCTGACACCTGGCATCAGGTTAATCCTGTAACGGGTTTTTCTTGTGCCAAACCAAGATATGCATAGGTTTTGCATACATTCATCTGCTGCGGAGGAAAAATTAGAAATACTGGGAACATATTTACCCCAGTAACTGGATTTTAGGCTGCAGTACATGATTCTCCAGGAAAAGATGATAAAGCAAGACTTTAACCTTTGAGGGTGGATGGCACGAGCATCATGCAATGGCTATGGTGAAGCAAGTAGCAGATGGCCCTGCATAATAACATACCCTGCACCACTGGCTCATTGAAGGGACTTTGTCTTTTTTCAACATTAGCTGCATCACTTTTTAAACTTTTATGTTAAGATACAGCTACAAGTGCTGATCAGGCCAGTTGTGAATGGGGGAAAAAATGCCAGTGCATGCTAACAACCCTGGTCACAGGGTAATTAGAGTCAGGTACAACTGTATGGACTTTTGCTTGTTGCATTCTTGCATAAGGCATTTCACAATGACATTGTGCATAGATATGAGTTCATGAATTTCCAAAGAACACTTTTATACCATTATCAGAAAAATAAAAATCACAGTGATTTATGAAGAAAATATTTTATGTTCTTTTTATGTGAGTTTGTGTACATTTATACGTGAAATATACTTTCAAAGGCCACCCTATGGTTGGAGATTTGAACTTCGATAAAACAAGTGAAGTATTCATTATTTGTGTTGAAGATGATAGTACCCAATGATACCCGCTACTAATATAAAAACAATGTGGAATTTTAAAATTAGCATTATCCAATCACTTTGTAGGGAGTTCATACAGGTAACACACCCTTTTCATGCGTTTCCAGTAAAAAATGCAACCTGAGGACGCTACTGTTGGTCATAGGTACCATAAGTACGGAAAATACCGACCCCACCCACGCATCCGATCAGTTTGTTATTTGCAAAGATAATGCACTCAAATGACTGAACACCAACATTGTAATGTTTTTTTTCATGCCCAGTAGTAATTTTTACAAATATCAGTAAAGAAAATGGTTTTATCTGGGGCAACTGATATTTTTTTATAAAAAAAAAATGGGTTTACTCCTATTAAATGAGGATGATTAAAATGGTTAATCTTATGTGTGTGTGTTTACATACACATCAACCCTCTTGAAAATTAAAACTACCCCGTGACCAGCTCCCCCCTCCCCCACCCATTTTGAGTGTCAGAAAAATTTAACTGCCTTGGAAATTCTCACTGTGAAATAAATTTTACACACATACTTCCATAATTATCAAATTGAACAAATATGACAAATTTGACAAATAGGAAAAATGACAGAAAACAGAAAACACTTTTTCAAAATACTGCATAAAAGTGTTGCCCGGGCCAGGCCCAGGTAGGACTAGTAATTGACTCCTTGGTGATAAAGGACTTGTGGAGCTCCAGTTTGTAAACACAACTAATAAACA
>NC_051393.1:16734976-16739792 GCF_015228065.2 Penaeus monodon
CATCATAATTATAATAATATCAACTTTACCATTATCAATACAAGATTAAAGAAAACATTTCCAAAAATCAAGAGGTAGTATAATAATTGACTCTTTGGTGACTATAACTGTCTATCTGTATAGACAATTAATAAACTAAACTAACAGTGGGCATGGCATGCATGAACATGCCATCACTGGTAGCAATGAGTTTTAAAAATTTAAATACAAAATGCACAAAACCTACTGCTGCACTAATATATCATTTTTATATATCTATGAAATACAGTAGACCAATCTTTAATGATTTTAAGTATATATATAACAGGACATCTTTGGATAAAAAGTAAGCATATGTGTGCATGTGGTATGCATGTACTTAAGGACCAAGGATGGCATGTATATATAAGCCATCCCTGTTGTGAGTTTTGTTTATTAGTTGTGTTTACAAACTGGAGCTCCACAAGTCCTTTATCACCAAGGAGTCAATTACTAGTCCTACCTGGGCCTGGCCCGGGCAAACACTTTTATGCAGTATTTTGAAAAAGTGTTTTCTGTTTTCTGTCATTTTTCCTATTTGTCAAATTTGTCATATTTGTTCAAATTTGATAATTATGGAAGTATGTGTGTAAAATTATTTCACAGTGAGAATTTCCAAGGCAGTTAAATTTTTCTGACACTCCAAAAGGGTGGGGGAGGGGGGAGCTGGTCACGGGGTAGTTTTAATTTTCAAGAGGGTTGATGTGTATGTAAACACACACACATAAGATTAACCATTTTAATCATCCTCATTTGACAAGAATAAACTCATTTTTTACATGAAGAAAAAATACTAGTTGCCCCAGATAAAATAATTTTCTTTATTGATATTTGTAAAAAATTACTACTGGGCATGAAAAAAAACATTACAATGTTGGTGTTCAGTCATTTGAGTGCATTATCTTTGCAAATAACAAACTGATCGGATGCGTGGGTGGGGTCGGTATTTTCCGTACTTATGGTACCTATGACCAACAGTAGCGTCCTCAGGTTGCATTTTTTACTGGAAACGCATGAAAAGGGTGTGTTACCTGTATGAACTCCCTACAAAGTGATTGGATAATGCTAATTTTAAAATTCCACATTGTTTTTATATTAGAGCGGGTATCATTGGGTACTATCATCTTCAACACAAAATAATGAATACTTCACTTGTTTTATCGAAGTTCAAATCTCCAACCATAGGGTGGCCTTTGAAAGTATATTTCACGTATAAATGTACACAAAACTCACATAAAAAGAAACATAAAATATTTCTTCATAAATCACTGTGATTTTTATTTTTTCTGATAATGGTATAAAAGTGTTCTTTGGAAATTCATGAACTCATATCTATGCACAATGTCATTGTGAAATGCCTTATGCAAGAATGCAACAAGCAAAAGTCCATACAGTTGTACCTGACTCTAATTACCCTGTGACCAGGGTTGTTAGCATGCACTGGCATTTTTCCCCCATTCACAACTGGCCTGATCAGCACTTGTAGCTGTATCTTAACATAAAAGTTTAAAAAGTGATGCAGCTAATGTTGAAAAAAGACAAAGTCCCTTCAATGAGCCAGTGGTGCAGGGTATGTTATTATGCAGGGCCATCTGCTACTTGCTTCACCATAGCCATTGCATGATGCTCGTGCCATCCACCCTCAAAAGGTTAAAGTCTTGCTTTATCATCTTTTCCTGGAGAATCATGTACTGCAGCCTAAAATCCAGTTACTGGGGTAAATATGTTCCCAGTATTTCTAATTTTTCACTCCAGCAGATGAATGTATGCAAAACCTATGCATATCTTGGTTTGGCACAAGAAAAACCCGTTACAGGATTAACCTGATGCCAGGTGTCAGCCACCATATGAGAGAAAAATTTGAAATGTGTGATACATGGTTTCCTGACTTCCTATGATTTTCAATGCAGCATATGATTTACTAATGATCAAGGATAAAAAGTGACTTTGAGCCTACTTTAGAGGGGCTGCAATGCCAAACAGCTGTTTATCACACACAACTTCAGATTATTTTATTTATTTATTGAAAACTTTCTGATGGGTCAACATCTAAGGTAATTAGCAATGTATTCAAAATATGGCAATAGGGTGGGGCTTGGGGCACAGCCCCCCAAATATTGCATTATGATAAAGTATTGGGTCAAAATGGGTAAAAATTAGTTAACAATTAGGAAAAGTGGAAAGAAAAAGGGGATGAAGAAGAGAAGGAAAAGGAAAGGGGGGAGAAGAAAAGCATGCAAAATTTATTAAGGTGAGGGCTGAGGTCCATGATGGGGGTGATCTCCTACAATGGTAATCAGTCTTTGTCTCTTAAGCCCCATCCATGGCATCAGCAAGCAAGGGCCTTTCATGCACAACCAATGATCTTTGTGGAGAACTTCTTGATTATTTTAAGTAAAATATAAAGGGGGGGGGGGGGAAGAACACACAAAAATGTTTTGTTTACCTGTATGGACGTTCATTGGTATGTGTTCTCTTGTGTTTCCGTAGACTGCCTGAGTCAATTGCTCTATACTGGCATCCAGGTTCATCACATAAATATGGTCTTGAATTTGTGTGGATCCTTCGGTGGACTTTAAGCTTGTCACCACGAGAAAAGCATGTGCCACACTCATCACATCTATAGGGTTTCTCACCTGTTAAAACCAGTAAAATCAACATCCAAACATGTATTACTTTCTCTATTAACATGAATAAAGACAATATCATTTGCATTAAACAAATACCTGTATGTTTGCGAATATGGCGATTCAAATCTTTGTTGCTTGATGTGCTAAAAAAGCAGTCTTTGACTGGGCATATCTTTTCTTTGCGAATTCCATCATGTATCACTACCTAAAAAGATATTTATATTTCAATAAACTAGGTCATGACAATGAGAATGATGCATACCTATCATCATCATCATCAAGGGGCTAACGCCGACGGGGGCGCATGGCCGCATCCACCCTTCGCTTCCAGCCACGAGGATCCCTCGAGGCGAGTCTCCAGGCAGGCACACGGCCCATCTCTAGTTCCTCACGACAGGTCTCGTCGAGCTGCCCAAGCCATGATCTCCTAGGACGTCCCACAGGTCTCCTCCACCCAGGGTTGTCTCGCAGAGAGACAACCTGGTGGGCAGGGTCGTCCATAGGGAGGCGAGCTAGGTGGCCATATAGCCTGAGTTGGCGATCCCGGATTATGCAAGTAACAGGTCCCATGCCAGTCTCACGGTGTAACCGCCGGTTGGACACGTGGTCCTGCCAACTGTACCCCATGATCCGGCGAAGGGACTGTTACAAAAGGCATCAAGGCGAGACTCCAAGGCACTGGATAGCGTCCAGGTTTCGCTTCCATAGAGCAAAACTGGAAGTATCAAGGCCTTGAAGACACGCAGCTTGGTCCTTCTGCATAGGTACCGACATCTCCAAACGCTCTTGTTGATCGAGTTCATGGCTCCTGTTGCCAGACCAATCCGTCTACTGACTTCCTGGTCTGACAACCCAGAGATATGGACTACGCTACCAAGGTATGTAAAACTTTCTGTGACTTCAACGTCCTCGCCGCAAGCATGGATCGACTGAACGGGTTCCCCTAACAGGCCCCCAAAGTCCTGAATCTTGGTCTTGGTCCAGGAGACCTCTAAGCCTAGGGGCTTCGCCTCATTGCTAAATGCATCAAGAGCCGCCACAAGTGACTCCAAGGACTCAGATAGGATGGCAACATCGTCGGCAAAGTCAAGGTCCGAGACCTTAATATTGCCTAGTGTTGCTCCGCACTGACTTGGCTAGTAGCTCTGCCCATTATCCAGTCCATACAAGTGTTGAAAAGTGTGGGTGCAAGGACACAGCCTTGCCTCACCCCTGAATTAACAGGGAAGAAGTTCGACATACCCCCCACACTTTACAGCACTTTCAGTACCAGTATAGAGGCTTGCTATCAGGCCAATAATCTGTGTCGGAATTCCCCTGAGCCTCAGGATCTCCCATAGCGATTCCCGATGCACCGAGTCAAACGCCTTCTTGAGGTCGATGTAGGCTGCAAGCAACCCACGACCAAACTCACGACGGCGTTCCACAATTACTCGAAGCGCTAGGATACGGTCTATTGTGGACTTGCCAGGAGTAAATCCAGACTGCTCCGGTCTCTGGTGCCTCAGTAGGTGGTTGCGGATCCGTTTCAGAAGAATGTGAGCGAGAACCTTGCCTGGTATGCTGAGCAGTGTAATGCCACGGTAGTTGCTACAGTCCCATCGATCCCCTTTCCCCTTCCAGAGAGGGATGACCACGCCCTCAGCAGGTCAGGGGGAATGGTACCAGACTGCCAAATGGCAGTCAGGACTGTATGCAGGCCCCGAGCCATAGGTTCACCCCCAGCCTTTAGCAGTTCAGCAGGGATATCACATATGCCTGCAGCTTTCCCACTCTTCAACTTGGAAATCGCCAGCCTAACCTCTGTTAGGGTAGGAGGTTCCTCGCTGATGGGTGGGTCCGGCACAGGCACTGAGACATCGCTTGCATCCAAGCTAACTGTTGGAGGATCCACCTGGTACAACTGTTCAAAATACTCAGCCCAACGTTCACGAACCCCAACATGATCTGAGATGATCCGTCCATCCGCTGATCGGTCTGCAGTCATCTGTGAGGAGGGCTTAGGATCAGTTTTCTCAGGCTGTAGGCAGGGCGAAGGTCATTACCAAGAAATGGCCTTCGACCTCCTCAGCAAGATTCCTGATGAACTGTTCCTTGTCCCTTCTCAGCAGTGTCGAGCCCTACGCCCATGGAACGACGCAAGATTGATTCCCATTTAAGCTGCGTAG
>NC_051393.1:16739892-16762445 GCF_015228065.2 Penaeus monodon
ATTGTTTATATTTTGACTGGTACACAGTATTTTGGAATATAATGTCCTAAATGGCTTTTGATATCTTATGATGGGTTGTACTGTGTTATAGATACCCAATTATCTTATAAACATGCATGAAAATAACCAAGGTAGGAGGAATGCATATGGCAACTTGATAAATGTTTACCGCCTACTCAATTCCTGTCATGTGAGGGGTTCTCATAGGCAGTAACCATTGGAAAATACACAATAAGTTAAATGGTTATGGGTGCATGTTTTATTTTCAGATTGGTTGATATTAAAAATATATATATTTATCATGAAATATGTTGCATTGTAGCAGTGGCCACAGAACACCTGATATCAAGTGTTGTGAATGGAGTGCCCAGTGATGCTCAGTTACACTACACTTCTGCTCCAACACAATCACATCAGCATCAACCTCAGATGCAGCTTGGTCTGCACCAGCATCAACAATTGGTGTGTATTTTTAACATTTATATTTCCCAAGATTTATTTTAAAATATGATCAGTGTATTGACTAGCACACATATGAAGGCAAATTAAGTGCTAGAATGTTTTAGATTGGTTATTTCTCTTCTTTTTTTTATCTCAGAAGATTGAGTGATCTGTTTAATTCTATTTAGATGGACACATACAGTGGTGGAATACGGTCATCAGGTTCCAACAGAAGGCAGCCAAAGACAGCAACATTGGATGAAGCCACACAGTCAGCTGGTGTAGAAAGCAAGGTTGAGAGTCATGGTACCACACAGAAGGAAGTAGGTTAATGTGTGTTAATGTTAAGGAAAGTAACTGATAAGAAATTTAAAAAGTAAACAAAAAATAAAGAAAATGGTATTATTTCACTTTTTATGGATACAGTCAATTAGACAAAAAAAGAAAAGAAAAATGTGCAGCTCCCACCATTTTTTGTTACAGTTATAGTTAAAAGAAATAAATATAGTTAAAAGTTATACATTTTAGAAGTATGTGAATTATTAGTGATTTTTAAAGTAAAATCATACAACAAAATTTGTGGTTCTCTTTACCAACTAGATGAAAATAGATCACATGCCAAACATCTTATGTTTGACTAATCAGATTCTGCTGATGTTAAGACACTGCCTAGATGATAAGGCAGTAAACAAATTTGGGATTCAAATTAGGAGTTTCCTTCTCCTATTTGAACTACCAACCAACACTATTAAGATTTATCTCCATTGCTACTGAGGGTATCTGTATACTTGTCATGTCCAGTATGATTTTAGCTTATTAATTGTATTTACACATAGATTACATAGCATCAAGGAGTACTACCTACCTTTTTTTTTCCCTTGATTTTCATAAATATTTTTTTACTTTTTCATTCCCTTTCATATTGTAAATAACATTATGATAATCATAATGTCAGTGATAAAAATATTATCAGTATTAATAGTATTAGAAAAATATTTTTCCTGAAATCTCAAATAATGGAGAAATCAAGTGACATGTAGGTATTCCTGTTGACTCCTAGTAGCCAAGTTTCTATGGAGCCATCTGTGTGTAAACATAATTCACCAAACAAAACTAAAATGGATGTATTCCCAGCAGCATTAGGTTAATAGTAATGAAAGATGTAGAGCGTAAAAGGTATAGAGGTCACCAATCCATGTTTTGAATGAAATTATGCTTTCACTGAGTAGAAAATCAAAATCTTAAAAGTTATTGAATTTTGTTATTCCTATCTTGTAAAAATGAAATGTCAAATAGCAGAAATTACTACATAAAGAATTGAAAATGTCTGACTGTAATAATGAAAATATGATATGATTTTTTTTTTTTTTTTTTTTTTTTTTTTTTTTTTTTTTTTCTCTCAGAAACACAGTATTATTGCATGTGAATGTTTTCACAAAAGAATGTGAACATTTCAGTTTAGATGAAGAATAAAAGAAGTATAAATAAATGTATTTTCTTTAAGATATATTTATTTTAGTTTAGTTTACATTTATGACAAGCAGTTACCTCGAATCAGCTGAATTGCAGACAATAACATTTAAATCATAGTAGATTTATGGTTGCCCAAGTGGTGCAGAGTTTGCCTTGTTGAAATTTTCCTCACATTTGAATTTATCCTGCACATGCTTCATTGTTGCATCTTTTAGAATGTCTTCTTTTCTATGTTTAAGAAAATACTATGGTAAGAGCTATTCCATCTCATATTACTAGAGCAATGAGGAATTTAATGGATATAGAGAAGGGTAGGTCAAAATATATAAGAGGTTTTATTGATATGAAATTATTACTAGTACTGAAAATTTGCAGCCTATATAGGTCATAAATAGAGGAATGTTTAAGTATGATTATTCATTACATTTTCTAATATGCTTTGACCATTCAACTACATTTTTCTGTTCTTAACCCAGTGCTGCCAGGAACATGTAATGTTCACTGCAGTAAAGTTTTGTTAGATATATTTACACAAAACCACCAAGGTGCTAATTAGTTGACTTACTTGACCTCCCCTATTTGTGATTTTTTTTTCTAGTGCTATTGATATCATAGTTGTTATTATTTTGTTATTATTAATATCATTGCACTGTTATTAACATTAACAGTACTATAAGAAAAAAAAAAAAACCAAAAATCAGAAAAAGGTAAACAGGAGATAGAAAAGTATTAAACTCGGGTACCTAACCCTTTGTGGGCCACTATGTGTATACAATGAAAAAAACTAAAGTCACTGTGGGCAGGCATTTGAAGTACAATTTACAAATAACTCATGTATTTTTCGGGTTTAATATTGTTGCTTTTTGAGTGCTTCTTATGAATTAAATATATTGTAAGCTTGCAGAGGTGTTTATATATACTGTATAATGGTAAATTTTAGGAAAACTGTTTCCCTTTATATGTAATGTACTACTCTTTAAATCATGGGGTATGGGGGGGTGCTTCCGTGCAGGGTGATGTGAGCGATGGTGTGGTAGCCTAGATGTGAAAGTGCTTGCATCCCTTCTCGCTTGCACTTCCACCCCGGCTCCCCCAGTGCGAAAAAAGGGGCAGCTTCTGCAAAAGTCTCCCCTGCCAGGTCACAGCCTCTCACATTAAATTTCTGCTGCCCCCCTCGGGCCACCCATGGGAAACGGGTCCTTTGCGGTCCCGGCTAAATCTGGGGGGACTGGGAGCAGCAGGGGCCCCAAGGTAGGGTTTGGCCCCCCGGGCGTGTGGACACCTCTGGCTTTGTACCAACTCCTGCCCCCTACCACCCGGGGGGAAATGGGGCGGCTGGGGGAGGGGGGGCCTTTTGCCATTTCCTCCTCCCCCCGAATGACCCCTGGAAAACGTCTTTTTTAAAGGGAAATGCTGGGGGGGGGTGTTGCCCCTCCCCCCAAAAAGTAAGGCGGCTGGGGGCCCGCTGGGGGGGAAAATGTCGGGGTGGGGGATTGGAGCGAGAGTTACTCGTCCCCCCTCGCCCCGAAGGCGCCCCCCCACATAAAGTTTTGGGGGGGAAAGCCCTGGGGAACCCCACGGTGGATAGGGGGGCCCCACACCGCCGACCCCCTTTATCTGGGGGTTTGGGCGGGACGGCAGAGGTGGCGTGCCCCGGAGTCCACCCAGCTTAACCTCAGGCTTGCTTTCCGGTAGGCCTTTGGAAACCCCGGCCCTTGCGCAGAGAGCGGTTACCTCTGCATCGCGGGAAATTTGAAGCGACTGGGAGTTGAGGTGGCTCCCCCTCTCAGGGGTAAAAGACCTGTACGGCACGATCATGGGGGTGGTTACACCTACTACGGGGTGGGCCGAGCGATGGTCCCACCTCCAGGGTGTAGCCATAGCCCTCTCCAGTCACTTCAGCCTGCGGTAGTCAGGTGACACCGGTTATACGTACATGGCATTGGACTAAAGGCTGCTTTTGGCTTCATGTCTCTTATTGCGTATACCCCTCCGTGTAAAAAAAACCGATGTGAAAGAGCGTTCACGCCAAAACCCATCTGTGGCGACGATTCCCCCCCGGCGAACATTCCATTGTTCTGGGCGTTCAATGGGGTATCCGGCTGTACCGGCTGGCTCGAGATTCTGTCGCCCCCATGGCTCGGGCTGATCCCAGCAGCGAGAATAGCCTCCTTCCCGGGCTTTGCTGGGCCCCAGAAAATGAGATCTCTGGCTCCTGGTACCACGCTCCAACTCGCATCGCGGGATTTGGGTACGCGATACGGGTACAGGGGCCAAGGAGATCGACCACACCCTTGAGCCCCGGGTGGGGGATCCTCCAAAACTGCGGGGTTTACCGGGAGTGCTGATTCGTGGCACCGACCATAGGCGGGTTGGGGCTACCCGCGGGCCCCACTTAAAAACTCCCCGTCCTTCCATGGCCACCCTAAGGGTTTCACTTGGACAGACAAAGGGGGAGAGTGTCCCCGTGGGTTTTCGCCACGGCAGTCTCTGACCGATTCTCAGAAACCCACAACCAAAACGGATCCTTTTGCTCTGTGGGACCCCTTTAAAGCGCGTACACTGAAGCAGCTCGGGATCCATTGCGTACCCCAAAAGGAAAAGGGCAGAATACCTCTCCCTAGACTTAGGGGGCCACTGAAGCGTGTCGAAAGGCTCGGCTAAAGGGGAATCGTCTTCGTCTTTCCATGGGCTAGGGCTCGACATGCGAAAGGGACAAAAAATTCATCGGGGAATTTTGCTGAGGGTCGAAGGCCATTTTTTGGGAAAATGACCTTCCCCCTCCCCCAAAGCCCTGAAAACTGACCCCTAAGCCCCCTCACGATGATCAGTCCTTCAGCGGATGGACGGATCATCTCAGATCTGTTGGGGTTCAAACTTTGGGGCTGAGTATTTTGAACAGTTGTACCGGTGTCCTCCAACAGTTAGCTTGGATGAAAGCGTGTCTCGTGCCTTCCCGGCCCCACCCATCAGCGGGAACCTCCTCCCTAACAGGGTTGGGCGGGCATTTCCCAAAGTTAAAAAAAAAGTGGGAAAGCTCAGGCATATGTGTATCCCTGCTAAACTGCTAAAGGCTGGGGGTAAACCCTAGGCTGGGGCCGCATACAGTCCTGACTGCCTTTTTGGCAGTCTGGTCCCACCCCCCCTGACCTGCTGGGGGGCGTGGTCATCCCTCTCGGGAAGGGGAAAAGGGGGATCGATGGGACTGTAAAACTACCTGGCTTACCTCCACAACCGGGGCAAGGTTCTCGCTCACATTCTTCTGAGGGATCCGCAACCCCTACTAGCCCCAAAGGACCGGAGCAGTCGGATTTACTCCGGGCAAGTCCAAAATAGACCGATCCAGCGCTTCGAGAAATTGTGGAACGCCGTCGTGAGTTTGGTCGTGGGTTTGCAGCCTACATCGCCTAAAGAAGCAAACTTTCGTCAAAACGGGAATCGCTTGGGGGATCCTGAGGCCAGGGGGAAATTTCCCACACAGATTTTGGGGCCTGATAGCAAGCCTCTATCGGTACTGAAAGCTGTAAATTGGGGGGGATTCGAACTTCTTTCCCGTTAATTTAGGGGTGAGGGAAGGCTGTGTCCTTTCACCCACACTTTTCAACACTTTATGGACTGGGTAAAGGGCAGGCACTAGCCAAAATCTGCGGAGCAACCTAGGCAATTTAAGGGCTCGGGCCCTTTACTTTGCCCACGATGTTGCCATCCTATCTGATCCCTTTGGGGCACTTTTTGGCGCCTTGATGCTTTAGCAATGAGGGGAAGCCCCCAGGCTTAGAGGTCCCCTGGCCAAACCAAGATTCAGGACTTTGGGGCCTGTTAGGGGAAAAACCCTTCGTCGATCCTTCTTGCGGCGAGGACGTTGAAGTCACGAAAATTTTTTCAATTGGTACGTATCCAATTCTCTGGGGTTTCAGACCAGGAGTCAAACGGATTGGTCTGGCAACAGGAGCCATGAACCGATCAAAAAGAGCTTTGGAGTGTCGGTACCTATGCAGAAAAGGGCCAAACTGCGGTTCTTAAGGCCTTTAACTTCCGTTTTTCTCTATGGAAGCGAACCCGGACGCTATCCAGTGCTTGGAGTCTCGCCTTATGCCTTTTGTAACAAATCCCTTCGCCGTCATGGGTACAGTTGGCAGACCAGTGTCCAAAAACCCGGGGGTTTTAACCGGAGCGGCATGGACCTTTTACTTGCATAATCCGGGGTCGCCAACTCGGCTATATGGCCCCTAGCTCCCTCCCCATGGACGACCCTGCCCCCCATTGCTCTCTGCGAACAACCCTGGGTGGAGGAGACCTTGGGCGCCAGGGACTGGCTTGGGCGCTCGCGGCCTTCGGAGGAACTAAATGGGCCGTGTGCCTGCCTGGAGACCGCCTCGAGGGGTCCCGTGGCTGGGAAAGGAAAGGGGGGATGCGGCCCTGCGCCCCCCGTCCGTTACCCCCCTTTATGAGATATGTAGGTATGCATCATTCTCATTGTCATGACCCATTTATTGAAATATAAATATCTTTTTTTTGTGTGATACATATGAATTCGCAAAAAAAAGATTGCCCCCTCAAAATGCTTTTTTACACATCAAACAACAAAGATTTTAAACGCCATATTCCCCAACTCGGTATTTTTTTAATGCAAATGATATTGTCTTTTTTCTGTTATAGAAAAGTAATATTTTTGGATTTTTTATTTTTTCTGTTTTTTAACAGGGGGAAAAACCCCATAGATTGATGATGTGGGCCCTGCTTTTTTCGTGGTGACAAGCTTAAATCCCCGAAGGGGTCCCCCAATTCAAGACCATTTTATGTGATGAACCTGGATGCCATAAGAGCAATTGACTCAGGCTCTAGGAAACACAAAGACACATACCATGAAATCCTACAGGTAACAAAACTTTTTGTGTGTTCTTCCCCCCCCCCCCCTTTATATTTTTTCTTAAAATATCAAAAGTTCCCACAAAAAATCATTTGGTTGTGCATGAAAAGGCCCTTGCTTGCGATGCCCTGGATGGGGCTTAAAAGACAAAGACTGATTCCATTGTAGGAGTACCCCCATCATGGACCTCAGCCCTCACCTTAAAAATTTTTTCATGCTTTTTTTTCCCCCCCCTTTTCCCTTTTTCCCTTTTCCTTTTTCACCCCCCTTTTTTTTTCCACTTTTCCTAATTGTTTTTAAATAATTTTTACCCATTTTGACCCAATCTTTATCATAATGAATATTTTTGGGGGGGTGTGCCCCCAAACCCCACCCCATTGCCATATTTTTTTAATACATTGCTAATTACCTTTGTGTTGACCCATCAGAAAGTTTTCATAAATAATAAAAAATCTGAAGTTTGTGGGGATAAACACTGTTTGGCATTTCAAACCCCCCTAAAGTAGGTTTAAGTCACTTTTTTTCCTTGATCATTTGTAAATCATATGCTGCATTGAAAAACATAGGGAAATCAGGGAAACCCTGTACACCATTTTAAATTTTTCTCTCATATGGTGCTGACCCTGGGATCGTTTAAACCTGAACGGGTTTTTTCCCCTTTTGCCCAAAACCCAAAATAGCTAGGTTTTGCATACATTTATCTGCTGGGTGAAAAAATTTGAAATCTGGGAAATATTTACCCAGTAACTGATTTTTGGCTGCAGTCATGATTCCAAAAAGGTAAACAAACTTTAACCTTTTTAGGGGGGATGGGACACATCATGCAATGGGTATGGTGAAGCAAGTACGATGGCCCTGCATAATAAAATACCCCGCCCACTGGGTCATTGAAGGGACTTTGTCTTTTTTCAAAATTAATGCATCCTTTTTAAACTTTTATTTAAAATACAGCACAAATGCGGTCAGGCAATTGTGAAGGGGGAAAATGCCATCATGCTAACCAAACCCCGGTCCAGGGGAATTAGAGTCAGGCAACTGTATGGGCTTTTGCTTGTTGCATTCTTTGCTAAGGCATTTCACATGCATTGTGCATAGTATATTTTGAATTTCCAAAAAAACCTTTTATCCCATTATCAGAAAAAATAAAAATCACGTGATTTTGAAAAAATTTTTTATGTTTCTTTTAGGATTTTTTGTGTACATTTATACTGAAATATACTTTAAAAAGGGCCCCCCCTTGGTTGGAGATTTAAATTTCGAAAAAACAAGTGAAGTTTTTCATTTTTTTGTTTTAAAAGATGTATACCCAAGATACCCGCTCTAATAAAAAAACAATGGGGAAATTTAAAAAATTAGCATTATCCAATACTTTGTAGGATTTCAACAGGTAACACACCCTTTTCATGCTTTTCCAAAAAAATGCAACCTGGGGACGTACTTTTGGGTCATAGTACCATAAGTCGGAAAAACCCGCCCCCACCCACGCATCCGTCATTTGTTATTTGAAAAGATAATGCACTCAATGACTGAACCCCAAACATTGAAATGTTTTTTTTCATGCCCAGTATAATTTTTTTACAAATACAATAAAGAAAATTTTTTTATCTGGGGCAACGTATTTTTTTTTTCATGAAAAAAAATGATTTATTCTTGTCAAATGAGGATGATTAAAGGGTTTTAATTTTATGTGTGTGTGTTTACATACACATAAACCCTCTTGAAATTAAACTCCCCCCGTACCACCCCCCCTCCCCCACCCTTTTGGGTGTCAAAAAATTTTTAACTCCCTTGGGAATTCTCACTGTAAAATAATTTTACACACATACCCCAAATTATAAATTTTTGAAAAAATATGACAAATTTGAAAATAGGAAAAATGACAAAAAACAGAAAACACTTTTTCAAAATACTGCAAAAAATGTTTCCCCGGCCAGGCCCGGTAGGACTATAATTGACTCCCCGGTGAAAGGGCTTGTGGAGCTCCAATTTGTAAAAACAACTAATAAACAAAACTCACACAGGTGGCTTTTATAACATCCATCCTTGGCCTTAAGTACATGCATCCATGCACACATATGCTTTCTTTTTATCCAAAATGTCCCGTTATTATATTTTCTTAAAATCATTAAAAATTGGTCTACTGTTTTCATAGATAATTAAAAAAATATATTAGTGCAGCGAGGTTTTTTTTGCATTTTGTATTTAAAATTTTTAAAAATCATTGCTACCAGTATGGGATGTTCGCATCCTGCCACTTTAGTTTAGTTTATTAATTGTCTATACGATAGACAGTTTGTCCCAAAAATCAAATTATTATACACCTCTTGATTTTTGGGGAAAGTTTTTTTTTTATCTTGTATTGATAAAGGTAAGTTGATATTTTATAAATTTTGATGCTTGTAATGATAAAATAAAAACATCACTATTGATAGTATTAGTAAAAAAAAAAAAAAAAAAACCCCGAAATCAGGAAAAGTAAAAACGTTTGGTAAAAAAAGGGACAATTGACTCCGTATTTGGCGGGGGGCTTATAGACCATCTATTTGTAAAAATATTTCACAAAACAAAATACATGAAAGCCCTCTTCCCCCCGCATTGGGGTTTAAAATCAAAAAGTGTGCAAATTTTCACCTCTTTCCCTTTACCAGAGTAATACTTTACATCTATGCAATAACTTTCTAAAGGTTTGCAGCTCCTGTATTAACACAAAACCCAAAATTGTAATATATTTTTAAAAATGCACATCTCACAAAAAAGAGTTAAGTACAATTTGGGTGATGTAAGCAGGGTTATGTATCTAGTGCATGTAAGCTACTATATGCCTTGGAGCTGCCTAGTAATTTACAAAAGCAATAAAGTAAAATCTGCAACAAACGTCACTGTGGGGATAAATTTGCTTCTTATTTGATTATTTTTTGCTGATTGATTGACAAACTTTTTTTTTATTGATTTAAAACTTGATAACTCATTTACAAATGTGAGATATCATAATTACCAACAAAAATTTTAGCTAAAAACAATAATAAACCCATTTACTGTCTCCAAATTACAGTCCAACTGTGATGTATGTTCCTTGGTAAGTTATGCTTACCACAGTAAGCTATTTTAAACATTATTTTTTTATTTTTATTTTAAAATTTTTATTTTTAATATTATTATTAAATTTTATAAAATATTATTTTACTACTAATGTTTTTGCTTTTAGGGAAACCCGTGAAAGTAAAAGGTTAAATGACATTTTGATGTATTATTATACTGTTTTTTTCTTGGTTTTCGATGTCACTAGTTTTTTATAGTGCTAGGGATGGATCTCAGCTAACTGTGCATCTCAGAAACCCCTACAGGGCTGTAATGAAAGTACCATCAGTCATTCAGAAAACACTTTTCTCTTTGTCCCGCTTCCCCCATAACCATTGCTATGAAAAAACAAGAAAATTGACAGGTAATGATTCATTTGATAAAGCTAGTACTTCCCGGTTTCATCTTGATTTTTACACTTTTTTGTGTGTGGTGTGTGTGTGTGTGTGTGTACACTCCATCACACCACACACTACGCACATACACCTCCACCGCCACACTACACACACGCCACCTACCACACCCACATAAACCCCACACTACCACACCACCCCACTACGTACATGCACACACTACACAACGCACACACTACCCACGCACAACCCAGCATACGCACACCTACCCCCAACCCAATCCACCCATACCACACCCAAAACACACACATACACATATACACACACACACATAATACAAACACACACATAATACAAACACACACATTACACCCACACTAATTTAAAACACACCCAAAAAACACACACAAACCACAACACACACACACACCACACAACCCACCACACACAAACACACCACACACACACACACACACACACACAATACACACACCATACCCAAAAACACCACATACACACAAAACACACACACTCCCCACATACCACAATAAAACACACACCAGTACAACACACACACAGTACACACCCCACACACAGTACACACACACACAGTACCACACACACACACACACACCCACACACACAACCCCACCACACAAAAACCACACACCCATACACACCCACACATACACACACCCGTACCACACCATCACACATCACATTTCACACCCCACCCCTAACACACACACCCCAGTCAACACACACACACACACATACACCACACACAAAACACCACACACCAAAACCCCACCCACACACAGTACACCACATACACACACACAGTACACACACACAATACACACACCAAAAAGTACACACACACACAGTACACCACACACAGTACACAAAAACCCACACACACACAACAACACACCACAACACACACACCACACACACCACCCCCACACCCAAAAACCCCCACACACAAACAAGTACACACACACAAAACACATAAAAACCCCCCACAAACACAGTAAAACCCACACACACCAAACACCACAAAGTACACACCACACCCCCAACACACACACACACCACCACAAAAACACACACACACACATATAAAAAATTTTAATATATATAATATAATATATTATATAGGGGGTGTGGTGTGTGGTGTGTGTATGTGTGGTTTGTGTGTGGTGGTGGTACTTTGGGGTTATTTTTGGTGTGGGGTGTATGTGTTTTGGGGTGTGTGTACTTGTTTGTGTGTTGGTACTGTTTGTGGGGGTGTGTGTGGGGTGTGGGGGGTGTGTGTGTGTGTGGGTGTGGTGGTGGGTGTGTGTGGGTGTTGTTGTGTGTGTGTGTGTTTGTGTGTGTGTGGTGTGGTTTTGTGTTGTGTGTGTGGTGTTGTGTGTGTGTTACTGTGGGGGGTGTGTTTGGTGTGTGTATGTGTGGTGTGGGTTTTGTGTGTGTGGTGTGTGTGTGTGTAGTGTGGTGTTGTGTGTGTGTGTGTGTATGTGTGTGTGTGTGTGTGTGTGTGTGTACTGTGTGTGTGGTGTATGTGTGGTGGGTTTTCTGTGCATTTTTATTGTGTGTGTACTGTGCATGTGTGTATGGTGTTGTGTACTGTGTGTGTGTGTGTGTTATGGTGTGGGTGTGTATGTGTGTGTGTGTGTACGTTGTGGTGGTGTACTGTGTGTGGTGTGGGTTTTGTTGTGTGTGTGTGGTTGTGTGTGTTACGGTTGTGTGTGTGGTGGTGTGGTTTTTGGTGGGGTTTGTGTTGTGTGGTGTGTGTGTACTGTGGGGGGGGGGGGGGGGGGGGGGACTGTGTGTGTGTGTGTGTACTGTGTGGTGTGTGTACGGGTGTGTGTGTGTATTGTGTGTATGGTGTGTGTATTGTGTGTGTGTGTATTTTGTGTGTATGTATTGTGTGTTATATGTTTGTTGGGGGGGTGTATTGTGTGGGTGTTGTGTGTTGTGTTGTGTGTGTTGTGTGTGTGTGTGTGTGTGTGGTTGTTGTGTGGTGTGTGTGTGGTGTGTATTGTGTGTTGTGGGGATTATTGTGTGTGTGTATTTTGTTTTTTTTTATTATTTTGTGTTTTATTTTTGTGTGTTATTATGTGTATGTGTTGGGGTATTGGGTGTGCGTAGTGTGTGGTATTGGGTTGCGTAGTGTGTGCGTACGGGTGTGCGTGTGCTAGTGTGTGCGTGTGTGTAGTGTGTGCATGTACTAGTGTGTGCGGTGCGTAGTGTGTGCTATGTGTGCGTGTGCTATTTTTGGCTGGGGTGTAGTGGTGCGTGTGCGTAGTGTGTGCATGTGCGTGGGGTTGTGCTGTGCATGTGGTGTACACCCACACACACACACACACACACACAAAGTGTATAAATCAAGATGTCAACCGGGAATTACATAGCTTTATAAAATGACATCATTCCTTAAATTTTCTTTGATTTTTCATAAAATGGTTCATAAGTGGGAAAAAGAAAAAAGTTTTTTTCTGATGACTGAGGGACTTTCTTACAGCCCTGTATGGTTCTAGATGCACAGTTAGCTGAGTCCCCCTAGCACTATAAGAACATAGCTACATCTAAAAAACCAAAAAAAAAAAGTATCTAATATCAAAAATTGTCATTACCTGTTCTTTTTCCCGGTTCCTCAGATCAATACATTAGTAGTAACTAAAACTTAAATAAAAATAATAATAAAATAATAAAAATAATAATAATATAACAATAAAGTAATAAAAGCTTACTGTGGTAGCTTTAAATTACCAAGGAACCTACTTCACATCTGTGACTAATTTTTTGGGTGACGTAAATTTTATTATTGATTTACTAAAATATTTGTTGTGTAATTATAATTCCTTCCATTTGATATAAGAGTTTCAAGTTTAAAATCTAATAAAAATATGTTGTAAATTCACTCACAAAATATAAAAAGTAAGAAAGAAAAACTTCATCCCCAGTGACTGTTAGTTGACATGATTATACTTGTTGTTTTTGAAAATTTACAGGCAGCCCCAAGTGCTTAGTATGCTGTCATGCACTAGACCATAGCCTGTTTTACCATCACCCAAATTGATTTAAACTCTTTTTGTGAGATGTCTTTTTAAAATATCTTAAAATATTTTTTTGTGTTATACAGGATCTGCAAACCTTAAAAAGTTATCTGCAAATGAAAATGTTTTACCTGTAAGGAAAGGGGTAAAAACTTGACATTTTTCTGACTTTTAAACCCAATGCGGCTGGAAGAGGTGGCTTCACTGTAGTTTTGTCTTGTAAATATGTTTACAAATGTGGCTCTAAAAGCACCCGCCAATGGGGAGTAAATTAGTACACTTTGTACCTAAACTGATTTCCTTTTCTTGATTTTTCGGGGTTTTTTTTTTTTTTTTTTTACAATACTAAAAGGGATGTTTTTATTATTATCTTACAACTCATAATTATAAAAATTCAATTTTACCATTATCATACAAGTTAAAGAAAACTTTTCCCAAAAAATCAAGAGGTAGTATATAATTACTCTTTTGGGGACTTAACGTTCTATTGAAACAATTAAAAAACTAAAATAAAATGGCATGGCATCATGAACTGCCTCACTGGGGAGCAATGTTTTAAAAATTAAATACAAATGCACAAAACCCACGCTTTCACTAATTATCATTTTTATTTCTATGAAATACGTAGACCATCTTAAAGATTTTTTGTATATATATAACAGGACATCTTTTATAAAAAGTACATATGTGTGCATGTGGTTTTGCATGTACTTAAGGACCGGTGGCATGTTATATAAGCCTCCCCGTTGTGAGTTTTGTTTTTTAGTTGTGTTCAAACGGAGCTCCCAGTCCCTTTTTCACCAAGGAGTCAATTCTGTCCTACCTGGGCCTGGCCGGCAAACACTTTTATGCAGTATTTTGAAAAAGTGTTTCTGTTTTCTTCATTTTTTCCCATTTTTTAATTTGTCATATTTGTTCAAATTTGATAATTTTTGGAATATGTTTGGGAAATTATTTCACAGTGAGAATTTTTCCCGGGGTTTTAAAATTTTTTTTACACTCCAAAAGGGTGGGGGGGGGGGGAGCGGTCCGGGTTTGTTTTTTTAAATTTTTAAGAGGGTTGATGTGTATGTAGAAACACACACATAAGATTAACAATTTTAATCATCCTCATTTTTACAAGAATAAAATCATTTTTTACTGAAAAAAAAATACTAGTTCCCCAATAAAATAATTTTTTTTTATTGATATTTGAAAAAAATTACTACGGGGCATAAAAAAAAACATTCAATGTTGGTGTTCATCATTTGGTGCATTATCTTTGCAAATAAAAAAACTGATGGGAGGTGGGTGGGGTGGGTATTTTCCGTATTAGGGCCCTTGACCACAGTAGCGTCCTCAGGTTGCATTTTTTATGGAAACGCAAAAAAGGGTGTTTTTTACCTTATGCTCCCAAAAAAATGTTTGGGTAATGCAATTTTAAAATTCCACTTTGTTTTTATTTGAGGGTATCATTGGTACTTCATCTTCAAAACAAAAAAATGAAAACTTCATTGTTTTTTTCGAAATTCAAATCTCCAAAAATAGTGGGCCCTTTTAAATATATTTTACGTATAAAAACACAAAACTCCATAAAAAAACATAAAAAAATTTTTTTCATAAATCACTGTGATTTTTTTTTTTTCTGATAATGGATAAAAGTGTTTTTTGGAAAATTTAGAAATCATATCTATGCACAAATTTTTTGTGAATGCCTTTTGCAAGAATGCAAAAAGCAAAGTCCCTACAGTTGTACCTGACTCTAATTACCCTGTGACCAGGGGTTGTTACTGCCCGGCATTTTTTTCCCCATTCACACTGGCCCGATCACACTTTAGCTGTATCTTAACATAAAAGTTTAAAAAAGTGATCCAATGTTAAAAAAACAAAGTCCCTTAAATGAGCCATGGTGCGGGGTATTTATTAGCGGGGGCCTCTCTATTGCTTCACCTAGCCTTGCTATGCTCGTCCCATCCACCCTAAAAAGGTTTAAAGTCTTCTTTATCTTTTTTTCTGGAGAATATGTCGCGCCAAAAAATCCATTTACGGGGGAAAATAGCCCCCAGAATTTCTAATTTTTCACCCCAGCAATAAAGTATAAAAACCTTCATTCTTGGTTTGGGCCAAAAAACCCTTTACGGGATTACCTATCCCGTGTCCCACCATATGAAAAAAAAATTTTTGAATGTGTGATACATTTTTTTCCTGTTCCCTTGTTTTCAAGCGCATATATTTCAAATGTCGGAAAAAAAGTGATTTTGACCTCTTTAGGGGGGCCAATCCCAAAAACAGCTTTTTATCACACAAAACTTCAATTATTTTTTTATTTTTAAAAAACTTTCTGATGGTAAACATCTAAGGAATTAGCATGTATTCAAAATATGGCAATAGGGTGGGCTTGGGCAAGCCCCCCCAAATATTCTTTATGAAAAGTTTGGGGAAAAAGGGGTAAAAATTAGTTAAAAATTAAAAAAGGGGAAAAAAAAAAGGGATGAAAAAGAAAGGAAAAAGGGAAAGGGGGGAAAAAAGCATGCAAAATTTTTTAAAGGGAGGCTGAGGTCCATGATGGGGGTGATCTCCTAAAGGTATCAGTCTTTGTCTTTTAAGCCCCACCCATCATCAGAAAGAAAGGGCCCTTTCATGCAAAACCCAAATATCTTTGGGGAGAACTTCTTGATTATTTTAAGAAAAAATATAAAGGGGGGGGGGGAAAAACACAAAAAAATGTTTTTTTACCTGTAGGGAAACTTTCAGGGTTGTTTTTTTGTTTTTCCGTGACGCCTGAGTCAATTGCTCTATACTGGCCCCCCGGGTTCATCACATAAATATGGTCTTGAATTTGTTGGATCCTTGGGGGGGGATTTTAAGCTTGTCCCACGAAAAAGCATGTGCCACACTCTCACATCATGGGGTTTCCTCACCTTTTAAAAACCCAGTAAAATCAACATCCAAACTGTTTACTTTCTCTTTAAACATAATAAAGACATATCTTTTGCATAAACAATCCCTGTATTTTTTGCGAATATGGCATTAAAATCTTGTTGCTTGATGTGCTAAAAAGCAGTCTTTGACTGGGCATATCTTTTTTTTGCAAATTTCCCCTCATGTATCACTCCCTAAAAAATATTTAATTTAATAAACTAGGCTGACATGAGAGATGCTCCTATCATCATCATCATCAAGGGCTAACGCCGAGGGGGGCGCATGGCCGATCCCCCCTTCGCTTCCACCACGAGGATCCCTCGGCGAGTCCCAGGCGGGCCCCCGGCCCTCTCTAGTTCCTCACGACGGGTCTCTAGCTCCCCAAGCCATATCTCCTAGGACGTCCCACGGTCTCCTCCCCCCGGGGGGGTTGTCTCGCAGAGAGCAACCGGGTGGCGGGTCGCCATAGGGAGGCGAGTAGGGGGCCATATGCCTGAGTTGGCGCCCCGGGTTATGAAAGTAACAGGTCCCATGCCACTCAGTGAAACCCCCGGGTTGACAGGGGGGCCTGCCAACTGAAACCCCATGATCCGGCAAAGGGGACTTTTTTAAAAAGGCATCAAGGCGGACTCCAAGGCCTGGATAGCGCCCGGGTTTCGCTTCCGAAGAAAAAACTGGAAGTAAAAGGGCCTTAAAGCACGCACTTGGTCCTTCTGCATGGTTTCCGACACTCCAAACCTCTTTTGATCGATTCATGCCCCTGTTCCCAAACCCAAATCCGTCTACTGACTTCCGGGTCTGACACCCAGAGTAGGACTCCTACCAAGGTATGTAAAACTTTCTGTACTTAAACGTCCTCCCCGCAACAGGTCACTAACGGGTTCCCTAACAGGCCCCCAGTCCTAATCTTGTTTTGGGTCCAGGAGACCTCAAGCCGGGGGGCTTCGCCTCATTGCAAAAGATAAAGACCCCAAAAGTGACCCCAAAGGCTCAGAAAGGATGGCAACATGTCGGCAATAAAGGCCCGGACCTTAATATTCCTATGTTGCTCCCACTACTTTGGCTAGTACTCTGCCCATTATCCGTCCTAAAAAGTGTTAAAAATGTGGGTGCAAGGACACGCCTTGCTCCCCCCTATTAAAGGGAAGAAGTTCGACATCCCCCCACCACCTTACAGCACTTTCTACCAGTATGAGGTTGCTTCGGGCCCATAATCTGTGTGGAAATTCCCCCTGAGCCCGGATCCCCCAAGCGTTCCCTGCCCGAGTCAAACCCTTCTTGAGGTCGATGTAGGCTGCAAGAAACCCACGACCAAACTCACGACGGCTTTCCAAAATTTACTCGAAGCGCTGGATACGGCCCTTTTGTGGACTTGCCGGATAACCAGACTGCTCCGGTCTCGGGTGCCCATAGGTGTTGCGGACCCGTTTCGAAGAATGTAGCGAAACCTTCCCTGGTAGCTGAGCATGTAATGCCCGGATTTGCACGCCCCCACGCCCCCTTCCCCCCTTCCCCGAGAGGGATGACCACGCCCCTCAGCAGGTCAGGGGGAATGGTACCAGACTCCCAAGGGCAGCGGGACTGTATGCGGGCCCCGAGCCATGGGTTTTTCCCCCCAGCCTTTAGCATTCGCGGGGATATCACATATGCCTGCAGTTTTCCCCACCTTAAACTTGGAAATCGCCACCTAACCCTGTTAGGTGGGGGTTCCCTCGTGATGGGTGGGCCCGGGCACGGGCACTGAACATCGCTTGCACCCAAAGCTAACTTTGGAGGACCCCGGGTACAACTGTTAAAAATACTCCCCAACGTTCCGCCCCCAACATGATCTAGATATCCTCCCCCTGATCGGACTCAGTCATTTTGGGGAGGAGGGCTTAGGGATCAGTTTTCTCGGGGTTTGGGGCAGGCAAAGGTCTTTACCAAAAAAATGGCCCCTTCGACCTCCTAGCAAGATTCCTGATGAACTTTTCCTTGCCCCCTTCTCGCAGTGTCCGACCCTACGCACCATGGACGACGCAAGATTGTTTCCCCTTTTACCGAGCCTTGCGACACCTTCAGTGGCCTCAAATGTCCCCAGGAGAGGTATTCTGCCTTGCCTTGGCTACCCAAAGGACTCCGAGCTGCTTCGGTGTTAGCCTTGAAGGACCCCACAGAGCAACTGATCCTCGGGTTTTCTGGTTTCTGAAACGGTCAGAGACTCCTGGCAAACCCCGGGGCCACCTCCTCCTCCCTTAGTTGTCCAAGTGAAACACCTTAGGGGGGGGCCACGGGAAGGAGGGGGTTTTTTTAAAGGGGCCCCGCGGGGTACCCCAAAACCAGCCATGGTGGGTCCCACAGAACTCAGCACTCCGGAAAACCCGCAGTTCGGAGGATCCCCCACCTGTCACAAGGATGGGGTCGATCCCCTTTGGCCACTGTACCCGTATCGCTGTACCAAGCCCGATGCATTTGGGAGCGCTGGTCCCAGGACCAGAACCCTCTTTTTCTGGGACCTAGAAAAGTCCCGGAAAAAGGAGGCTATTCCGCTGCTGGGATCAGCTCCCGGCCCTGGGGGGACGACATCTCGTAGCCATCGGTCACAGCCGGGTACCGCTTGAAGTCGCCCGAAAAATGCAAGTCTCGCCGGGGGGAAACGCTGCCACAGATGCGAGTTTTGGCGTAGAACGCCTCTTTCACATCGGGTTTTTTGTACATCGGGAGGGCGTATACAGCAAAAAAGAACAGAAACCAAAAACATGCTTCAGTCTCATGCCATGATACCTCATCAACCTGTCACCTCGACTACCGCAGGCTGAAGTCGACTGGAGATGGCTATGGGTACACCCCGAGTGGTGCCACGCTGCGGCCCACCAGTAGTAGGTGTAAAACCCCCCAACTGATCTGCCGCTACCAGGTCTTCTCACCCGAGAGGGAGCCACCTCACTCCCCCTTCATTCCCGCATACAAAGGGAACCCTATCCTGCCCCAAGGACCATGTTCCAAACGCCACCCCGGGAAAACACGCCTGAGGTTAACCTCGGTGGTCACTCCGGGGGCACGCCCCTCTGCCCTCCCGCCAAAACAGCCCAATAAAAGGGGGGGCGGCAGGCTGTGGGACCGCCCATCCCCCTGTGGGGGTTTCCCCAGGGGTTTCCCCCCAAACTTCATGGGGGGTTGGCGCCTGCCGGGGGGCAGGGGGAATACTCTCGCTCCAAACCTCACCCCGACATTTGCCCTCCCACGGGACCCCCACCCGCCTTACTTGCGGGTGGGGGGGACACACCCCTCCCCCAGCATTTCATTTTAAAAAAAACTTGCCAGAGGGGCATTCTGGGGGGGGGAGGACTGGCAAGGCCCACCTCCCCCGAGCCCCCCTTTTTCCCCCGGGGGCTAGGGGCAGGAGTTGGTACAAAGCCGAGCGTGTCCACCGCCGGTGGGCCATCTCCGTACCTCTGGGCCTCCTGCTGCTCCGAATCCCCCACAGATTTACCCGGGCCGCAAGGTACCCAGTTACCCATTGGGGGGCCAGAGGGGGCACTGAGAATCTTAATGATGGAGAGGCTGGACCCGGAGGGGAACTTATGCAGAGCTGCTCCCTTTTTTCGCACTGGGGTACCAGGGGGGGAACTCAAACGAGAAGGGGTGCAACACTTAACACTATCTAGGCTACCACACCATCGCTTCACATCACCATGCACGTGAAGCACCCACCCATACCTATGATTAATGAGTAGTTACTATTACATATAAATGGGAAACAGTTTTCCTAAAATTTACCATTATACAGTATATATAAACACCTCTGCAAGCTTACAATATATTTAATTCATAAGAAGCACTCAAAAAGCAACAATATTAACCAGAAGTAACATTGAGTTCATTTGTAAATTTTACTTCATACATGCCTTGCCTACAGTGACTTTAGTTTATTCATTGTATTTACACATAGATGGCTCCACAAGTGCTTAGGTACCAGAGTTAATTACTTTTCCTATCTCTCCTGTTTACCCTTTTACTTGATTTTTGGTTTTTTTTTTTTTCTTATGTATGTTAAAGTTATAACACGCAATGTATTTAAAAATTTAAAAATAAACAACTATGATATCAATCACAGAAAAAAAATCACAATAGGGGGGGTAATAGTCAACTAAATTTCACCTTGGGGGTTTTGTTAAATTAAACTAACAAAAAATTTACTGCATGAACATTACATGTTCCTGGCGCACTGGTTTAAAAACAAAAAAAAGAGTTGAATGGTCAAACATATTAAAATGTAATAATAATCTACTTAACATTCCCCTATTTTTGACCTATGTAGGTGCAAATTTTTAGTACAATAAAATTTCATATCATAAAAATTACATGTTCCTGGGAGCACTGGTTAAGAAAAGAAAATGTAGTTGAAAGGGCAAAGCTTTTAAAAAAATTTAAGAAAAAATCAACTTAAAAATTCCTCTTTTTATGACCTATATAGGCCCGCAAATTTCATACTAGTAATAATTTCATATCAATAAAAACCCCTTAATATTTTGACCTACCCTTCTCTATATCCTTAAATTCTCTTGCTCTAGTAAAATAATGGGAATCTCTTACCCAAATATTTTTTTAAACTAGAAAAAAGACATTCTAAAAAAATGCAAAAATGAAGCATGTGAGATAATTTAAATGTGAGGAAAATTTCAAAAAGGCAAACTCTGCCCACTTGGGGAACCATAATTACTTGATTAAATGTTATTGTCTGCAATTCGCTGATTCGAGGGAACGCTTGTCATAAATGTAAATAAAATAAAAAAAAATATATCTTAAAAAATACATTTATTTATACTTTTTTTATTCTTCATCTAAACTGAAATGTTTTACATTTTTTTTGTGAAAACTTTACAGCAAAAATACTGTGTGTCTGAGAAAAAAAAAAAAAAAAAAAAAAAAAAAAAAAAAAAAAAATCATATCTATTTTCATTATTACGTCAGAATTTTCAATTTTTTATGTATAATTTCGCATTTGACATTTTATTTTTTCAAGATAGGAAAAACAAAATTCAAAAAACTTTTAAGATTTTTATTTTCTACTCAGTGGAAAAAAAAATTTTTCAAAAAATGGTTGGTGACCTCTTACCTTTTTACGCTCTACATCTTTCATTTCATTAACCTAATGCTGCTGGGGTCATCCATTTTAGTTTTGTTTGGTGAATTATTTTACACCAGATGGGTCCCTAGAACTTGGCTACTAGGGTCACGGAATCCCCTGTCACTTGATTTCTCCATTATTTTAGATTTCGGGAAAAAAATTTTTTTAATCTATAATACTGATAATTTTTTACCTGACATTATGATTTCATAATGTTTTTACAAAAGAAAGGGGAATGAAAAAATAAAAAAAAATTTATGAAAAACAAGGGAAAAAAAAGGTAGGTAGTACCCTTGATGCTATGTAAACTATGTGTAAATACAATTAAAAACTAAAATCATCTGACTGACAATATACAGATCCCCCCAGTACAATGGAGATAAAACTTAAAATGTTGGTTGGTAGTTCAAATAGGAGAAGAAACTCCTAATTTGATCCCCAAAATTTTTTTTACTGCCTTATACTAGGAGTGTCTTAAAATAGAATCTGATTAGTCAAAATAAGATGTTTGGGATGTGATCTATTTTCACTAGTTGGTAAAGAGAAACCCCAATTTTTTTGTATGATTTTACTTTTAAAAACACAATTTCACATACTTCTAAATGTAAAAACTTTTTAATATATTTATTTTTTTTAAATATAAATGTAAAAAAATGTGGGGGCTGCCTTTTTCTTTTTTTTTTGTCTAATTACTGTATCCAAAAAGTGAAATAATACCATTTTCTTTTTTTTTTGTTTATTTTTTAAAATTTTTATCATTTCTTTCCTTTAAAATTACACACATTAACCACTTTTCCCTTTTGTGTGGTACCAGATCTCAACCTTGCTTTCTACACCAGCTGACTGTGTGGCTTTTATCCAATGTTTCGTCTTTGCTGCCTTCTGTTTTGGAAACCCATACCGTATTCCACCACTTATGTGTCCATCTAAAAAGAATTAAACAGATCCTCAAACTTCTGAATAAAAAAAAAAGAGAAAAACCAATCTAAAACATTCTGCCTTAATTTGCCTCATATTGGCAGTCAATACACTATCTATTTTAAAAAAAAATCTGGGAAATTAAAAAGTTTTAAAAAAACACACCAATTGTTTTTGCTGGTGCAAACCAAACTGCATCTAGGTTGATGCTGATGTGATTGTGTTTTTGGGCAGAAATTATTTAACTGGGCATCACTGGGGGGACTCCTTCAAACACTTGATTCAGGTTTCTGTGGCCACTGCTACAATGCAACATATTTCATGATAAATTTTATAAAATTTTTTAA
>NC_051393.1:16762545-16797898 GCF_015228065.2 Penaeus monodon
GGAAATAGTGTTAGATTTATGGAAGTTGTGCCCAAGTTAAGTAGAAAAAAAAAAAAAAAAAGTGGTAGATTGCTTACTGTAGATCTAATAATATTTTGATTGCAGAAATAGGCAGTTTTCTAGCAACCGGCATCGTAACTGCAACCATTCAGGACTTCGTGACTTCAGCAAGCCACCCACCCAAATTACGGACATCATCCTTTCGCTTACTGGCACTAGGTATGACTAGATTCCTAGAATTAGAAGTTTCAAAGCCTATAGAGATATTGCAGTACTTGAATTTCTATACCCTCCTTCCCCCACCCTTGTTACTATTACTTGATTTAGGTGTCTGTAATAAATATTAAACCAGCTTGTAGAAGATATACTAAACAGTATTTTCATTGCAGCTGCAGTTCTAGATGGTTGCATCATGTGCCTTTTATATTGTGTACATTGTTAATATTGTGAACTCATTCTGCAAAAAATTGCATTAGTCAAGTGTCTTATTTAAAAATATTTTTTGTGATTTATACAGACTTGTGTCTCAATGTGAGCCCCTTTTTTTTTGGTATTAGGAAATTATTATTATATATATATATATATATTTTTTTTTTCTTGCAGCTGTATCGTGGCTTTATTTGGTTGTAGTAGCTGTTGTCATATACGGACACCAAGAACCCACTTATGCTGAACAAACACAAAAAGGAGATACCACTAAGAGACAAAGAACTTGGCAGAAGCTCATTACCCCATGAGCAATCATCTCTCAATACTCTGAATGTGGCTCTCCTTTGCACCCCTCTGTCACTGCTGCATACAAGTTAGTATACAGGGTTTCCTTTGTTTAACCTGTTAATGCTGGGTCAAATGTATAGCTGTCATAAAGCATGTGATCTGTGAGGTACAGCTATGTGTGGTAACGCGCTAGAACACATCAAGTGGGAAGTTCACTAAAATATAGCGGACTCCTGCATCTAGCGGCCTGGACGTTGCGAGAAATCACCAGGGTCTACGATGCCAAGAGATTTCTAAAACCCATCACAGAGGGGTTCATGCTATGTACAATTTTTGTACGAGTAGGGTGTTTGAGTTTCTAAGAAATTTCTTAAGGTACGGTTAGACTGACCAACTTTTTTCGTTGGAATCCAACGATTATCAGTGACTTGGAACCCACCCGCCCATCCGTTTTGGTTACACTACGAAATGAACCACCTGCTCAGTCCATTGGATCGCAGCATCAAAACAAATCGTGTCCTCAGTCCCTCATCAGTAGTTGCGATGGATTCCGTGCTTGTCTCCCTTTAATATGGATGTTTTATATTCCAAAAGACATTTTCTTGGCGTACTTTCTCTAAAAGAGAGGTAATTGCTTCCGAATTCCACATTCTTTACAGAAATATGACGAGAAGACATTCTTCCTCTTCGAAAAATATGCGCGCTTGTTTATGTTCGTCCGTCAGATGAGGATACAAGATATATTGCATTGTTTTTCTTTTATTTTTTTAAATCATTAATATAAGTATATATATGATAATTTACAATTATAATTAATAATTGTAATTTATTTATATATATATTAATTATAATGCATAAATATATTTGACTAGTGCCATGTATACTCTAGACTCTCAACGAGTATGACTTTTCCACTGGAACATCGATGGATCGACAGGTTGCCCATTGCTTCAGACGAGTAGGCCAAAAAACAGTGGAATGAACCAATCGGTGGGCAAATCCCACTCAAAATGATTAGATTTCATGAATCGAATGCCAGTGTAACCACACCTTTTAGATGTGGTAAAGGAATATCGTAATTCGTCCTTCTCTCTCTCTCTCTCTCTCCTCTCTCTCTCTCTCTCTCTCTCTCTCTCTCTCTCTCTCTCTCTCTCTCTCTCCTCTCTCATCTCTCTCCCTCTCTCTCTCGCGCGCGCGCACACACTCCCTCTCTCTCTCTCTCTCTCTCTCGCGTGCGCGCACACACTCCCTCTCTCTCTCTCTCTCTCTCTCGCGTGCGCGCACACACTCCCTCTCTCTCTCTCTCTCTCGCGCGCGCGGCGCACCACACTCCCTCTCTCTCTCTCTATCTCTCTCTCGCGCGCGCACCGCGCACACACTCCCTCTCTCTCTCTTTCTTTCTTTAGAAGGATGGGTTCTGATTGTCCTTGTTTACCAATGGAAATAATGCAGAGCCCTTCCTAAAGGCCCATCATGTCTAATTTCCCTTAGTTTTGTGCACTCTTGGTAGCATGTCCGTCACTTGCCACTCTTCCATGATATCTCCTATTGACACGTTCCCATTAACTCGGCCCTCATGACATGCAGTGATCCCCCCCCCACCCCAGTTACTCCTTTTCAACAGGTTAATTTCAGTTAATGGGAAATAATTAAAATCTTTTATTGGGGAAATAGATTTCTCTTGTTCATTTAATTTTGGTTACTAGCAATAAAGGTAAATGCTGATCCTGTTACTTTTATCTTGACAAGTCCTTCATTTTGCTGTCTATTATTGTTGTTCTCATACATTGTAAAGCATAAACATCATGGGTACTACCACTTCATCTTTTTTTAGTAGTATTCTCCATTTTTTTTGTGTGAACCAATACAACATTGTCCTCGCATCTTATCCACAATGTCAGGATGCTATTTAAAAAAAAAATGTAAAGGCATGTTAAAATATTATGGAGATATTTATTACAGTTAATCCAATACTTCCAGGGGATATCAAATGCTGAAATCCTATCTTGGGATGGCATGATGCACATAGTATTCTGAGTCAAAACTATAATTTGCATCTGCCACATGATGAAAGTTTCCAAGTTGTTACATTGTGCAAGTTCTCTTGTGTCGGAACAAGAGCTTAGCAGATAATGTATTATGTGAAAGGGATTCTCTGTAGACTGTTTCTCAAGTGTGTGCGTGCGTACATGCGCTGTATTATATGTAGTATTTATTAAATTATTAACCCATTGGAGCCAGGTGCTTCTTGGCAATCATATGGCCAACTGCGGGTATTAGCTTACATGAGCAGCCAGTGTGACGTGCACACCTTGTAGGCCAGGCGCACGCAAACACTGTGTGCAGTGATGAAACACTGTGGCTTCCCTTTGCCATATTTTCTCTTATTCACGAGCTTTTTTAGTTTTATTGCCATTTTGTGATGTCTAGATTTGTCATTTGATTTTCTTTGTGCAAGTCTCACTATCCAGATAGACTCCATATCTCTAGGTAGTCCATAACTCCATTCAAGAATAATAAGTAACATTTTATCCCCCCTCCCCATATTAAGATTGTCATGGTGACTAGGAATAGGATGCTTACTATGGAATGTTCTCCCTGGAGCTGGTGCTCATGGACACTACATTCTAACACTCGTTTATCAGTGGAAATAATGCAAGAGCCACTTCTAAATGCTAAATGATTCTAATCACCTTCCAAGAGGTTTGTGCACTCATGGCGAGTCTTTCTGTCACCCTGGCCCTCAACCGAAATGTTCACAATGGTAAATTCATGTAGCCTAATGGTCAGGTGATCCAGATTATGAGGATTAACCATTTTAACCTGTGATGATAGGAGCTACCAGTGCTATACTGAATAATGTGTCAGGGTGCATGTGGAGTTCCCTGCTAAAGGAGAAACATTTGGAAGCATCAGATTTCTTTGCTGTGACTTTTTTTCATAAAAAAATGGGGGGGGGGGGCTTTAAGCTAGCTTTTAGGGGCTATTTCTCTTAAGTGAATACAGCCACTGCCAAACAAGGGCACAGCTGTTTATTGTGCACAACTTTAAAGTAGATTGACTGTGTTAATCTTTTTGTATGTAATTTTCTCTTCTACATTGCCAGAAACTGCAGTGGAGTGAACAAGCCGCATGATATCCCAGTGGCTGTCTTGACCCAGTGACTGGCTTGTCCATTCCTTGTATCACCACATCACTTCCATTCACTAAACAGATACTTCAAGTTGCTAAAAAAAAAAAAAAAATTGCGGAAATTTGTTCTTTGAAAATCGTCAACAGGAACCGGCAAGGTAGAGAATACATTTCTGCTAATCTTGTGCATTTATGGCCTTCAGAAGTAATGTTGTGATGTTTTTTGTTCTGGATGGTTGTAAAGTCTCATCTTATTCACAGTTAAACAAGAAATTGTAGTTTTCACATTTATCATTTCGCTTCAAATTATGAATTTACTAAATGTTTATTAGTGTTTAAAGAACAGCATACACATTTGCATGATCTCCATTTAAATTTCCCTGTAGATGAGTTACAACGTCAACCGCAATGTTATGGATGCCTTCTACGGTACAAGATGCCTAAGCTCATGGCCAAGGTCGAGGGCAAAGGCAACGGCATCAAAACGGTCATGTCAACATGGTAGATGTTGCAAAGGCTCTTGGACGTCCTCCTACCTGTAAGTGTTATCAGATAATAATTTAATTCTACAACCATGAAAATTTAAGATTTTATGAAATAAGGCAATGTACATGTAGTAGTATTGGCCATTTTTTCTGAGATTCAATTATTAATTATCACTTGCATATTGTGTAAAGTGGTTTAGTATTAAAAATTAAAGCTTGTTAATCCATATTCAAAATGTAATATTCACAGACCTTGCAAGTACTTCGGTTGTGAACTTGGAGCCCAAACTCAGTTTTGACTACAAGAATGACCGCTACATCGTCAATGGCTCTCATGATGCTGCAAAACTTCAGGATCTTCTTGATGATTTATTAAAAGATTTGTCCTTTGCCCTGAATGTGAAAACCCTGAGACTGTCCTGTTCCCAAATGTAAGTTTTTATGATTACTTTTTTCTTTTTCTTAGTTTTTAACGAATTGACAAAATTGTAAGTTCTAACACATTTTGATGATCGGAAAAAAATCTAAAATGTTATTGAGAAACCTTAATGTATGTCCTTTCATTGCAGGAGAAGAAAGGCCACATCAAACAATCTTGTAAGGCCTGTGGATATCAAGGAATGTTAGACATGAGGCATAAACTGACCACCTTCATTGTCAAGAATCCACCTGGTTAGTATTGTTCAAAACCAAAGTAGCAGTTCATACATTCTACCATACAGCATTAATGTACCAAGAAGTCCTGGCAGTTGGAACTGAAGAAAATGGCTCCAAAACCACAAGTTACCTCTAGCAGTATTAAAAAACAAAACAAAAAAAATACATGAATAAATCATGCACTTCAGTTTTTTGTAGTGCATATTCTTTGACATGGGTACTGTTCATATTCCTACACATGTTATTAGGTACTTTTTGTATGTAAATAATTTGAAGAAAAGTACCAGCCATGCTTTGCTTTCTGGTTATTACAATGTTGCCAGTTTGGTGGATAAGGAAATGTGTCATCCATTTGGTTTGTCTTGTTAATAGGAGTGGTTGATGGAAAAAGGTTGCCATGAAATCTACTTGCATTAATATTTATTGGTTTCCTTTGTTAGAAATGAAGCCCAACCAACAGGGTACTTCGCTCACTAAAAGGAAGACTCACAGTAAGAAGGCTGAGAATGGCCATAAAAGTAGTCTGAGGCCAGGGTCTCCCCATGCTGATAAATCAGATGCTTCTGATGCTGACTTGAATGGTGATGCTGAGGAAGATGATGTAAGTGATATTTCATTATTATTGGTGCTTTGTTGTTCCCTCCCCCCCCCCCAAAAAAAAAAGCCATTTTGACATTTTATATTTCAAAATAGCTTGAACAAAAAATTCCCTGACTATGGTAAGGAATATGCCTAAATAGGCCATTAATGATCATAATCAGAATATAACTGAGAAAGCAATATTAATCTGAATAAAATTTTCAGGATGAAGACTGGGGATTGGATGTCAGTGAACAGGCTGTAAAGGCAAGACAAAAGACCTTGACTGCTGGAGTGAAAAAAATGACTGTCTCAACCGATATTGAGAAGACCCAGAGTGAGCGTTTGGAAGTATTCTTCGAGTACTGCAAGGTGATTATCATTTATTTCTTAGAGTAAGATTTGTACTTCTATTTATTAATGTGAGATAAGTATGTATCAGATCTTTCTCTGAATTTCTGACTCGAGTAATGTTATCTGTATAGGGAAAGAAGGAAGCTGGTCCTGTTGAAGCCAGGTGCAGAGGTGGCTGTGTTTTAAGGACATAGCAGCTGAAGCAGAGAGGTTGGACATCAAAGAGAACAAGGCTGTTTGGTTATTGTAGAGCTGCTACGGGATGACAACATCATTAAACAGGTAAGTTTGTTATAATAAGTGTTTTTTTTTGGTATAGTATGTTTTTGTAATATATATATGTATATGTTTTTATATGTATTTTTTATTATGAAATATGTATATGTATATTTTATATATGATATGTATATTTTATATATTTTTATATATGTTATATGTATATGCAATTTATATATGTATATATGTATATGTTATCCCTATTTTATATATGTATATAGTAAAATGTATATGCATATTTTATATATGTATATATGTATATGTATATGCATTTTTTATATATGTATATATGTATATGTATATGCATATTTTATATTGTTATATGTATATGTATATGCATATTTTATATATGTATATATGTATATGTATATGCATATTTTATATATGTATATATGGTTTGTATATTCATATTTTATATGTATATATGTATATGCATATTTATATATGTATATATGTATATGTAATGCATATTTTATTATGTATATATGTATATGTATATGCATATTTATATATGTATATATGTATATGTATATGCATATTTTATATATGTATAATGTTATGTATATGCATATTTTATATATGTATATGTATTTTTTTTTTTATAAAAAATATAAAAATTTTTACATTTTTATATTTTTTATATTTTATAATCTTAATAATAAATAAATAACTAATAAATAATAAATAAAAAAATACGCCCCCCCCCCCATTCTACAAATGTTTTTGTTACAGATCCCACATTATCGCATTCTCTGCTGTTTTTCACTCACGGCAACCCCAAGAGCCAGAAATACTTCTTGGGTGCAGTTAAAAAACTAATTGAATTAAAAGAAGGAACAACTCCTACCTAAAGTTCCAGTGATATTGAAGGTAAGAAATCACTATACAATACCATACAATTCTACTAATGAGAACTTTTTGTGGCAGAACTTCATTTGAAGGAGGAAACACAATTTAAAGTTGTAATTCATGACAGGCAATGTATGACCATGATGTTGTGGAAGAAAAAGGTATTGCTGGACTGGGGTAAGAAGACTTCAAGAAGTATGTAAGCAAGGAAGTTGCAGCGGAAATCCAGCAAAGGCCCAAACCCTTTTCCTTAGATGGCTGCAGGAGGCAGAGGAGGAGGAGACCACAGAAGAGGAAGAGGAGGATGATGTAGAGGTAAGATATGGGTTTATTATGTTTTTTTTTTTGGAAAAATGGGTTTGTGGCAATTAGTGATCCATTGGGAAACTGGCTCTTATAGCTCCTTTATGATGAAAAAATTTGATTAATTTTTGAAGTTGTAGTATATGAATTATGGCATTGAGAATAAAACTGTTAATGTTTTAGTGTTTCCATTATTGTAACCATCAATATGCAAGTAGGTATAGTTTGTAAAGTTCCCTTTTTGATGTGGCACTGTGTGTAGCATGTAGCAAGGGAAACAATTTTTGTATTTTAAATTTTTTATTATTAATGATAATGATTTCCTTATTTTTGTTTTAATATTTTAATAATATTTTTAAAATTATTAATTTTTAAGTTATTTATTTTATTAGTTTTTTATTATTGTTGAGTATAAAAAGAATTAAAGGAAAGTAGTAAACCATGAAAAATTTGAACAGTCATTGCAGAATTGCTTCCACTTTGGTATGCAAAACTATTTCCAAAAGTATGAAATTTGCTTTATCTTCCAGATTGAGTATGATACCGTGCAAGAGCCCAATCTCTCAAAGAACAAGAGAGCAAGAATTTAGGTTTAAGCAAAGCCCATTGTGGCTGAAGCACCCAAGATTGGGCTCCTGGTGATGATGAGGAAGGGAAAATGACGAGAGCGACTTGGATATTGATAATATTTAAACCTGTAAAAGTATATGTAACCTACTCATACCGGTACACAAGTTCACTGAATAACATATACGGTTTGAATTTTCGGTACGGTTTTTCCCTTTTAAGAGGTGGGTCAACAAATTCATCAATTTGGTAATCTGTTGGTTTGTAAGGAAGAAAGCTGTTGGCCCAACTCAGTTGTGTTGAATGGTCTTTGGCTACTTGATACTTTATATTTCTCTTATAGATTGTTTCAAAGGTTTGCTATAGAAATCTGGAACCATGAAACCATGCTTTCCTCCAGTTGGTAAACTCGAATCTGTTCCTTCAGATCTTCAGCTTGCCAAATATTGAAATGTTCCAGGATTATTATTCTAGTAGGTAAATACCATCTATGAGTATAGGATTAGTAAATATTTAATCCTTTGGTAAAGAATTAGTTGCATACTACCCTTACTTAAACAATGTAAAAGGTGTGATTTAAAGTTTTCTTTAGAAAATCGAAGTCAGAAAGTAATAGCTGAATGGGTTTTCCTTGTGGCAGATAGAAGTGACCTTCTAGATGGTTCCTCTTGAAAGAAATCCGGGATGTTGAGTGGGAAAGGGTCAAATAAAAGACCTTTTTATAGTTAAAGAAAAAGCTTTATCCAAGATTTTGCTTATGTTTTTTTGAAATGTTTTTTGTTGTAAAAATTACTTTAGACTTTCATCACACAAAGCTTATAACCATTATCACAAGCCTGCATGTAAGACTAGTGATAGTAGGCAACCTGGAGACCATAAGCTCTCGATATGACGTCTCTAACTCATTCAAGTATTTGGTGTTTTGGGGCTCTTGCAATTAGTCTGCTTAATACAGTTTATATTTTTGCTCTTTTCTTAGTGTTCACTAAAATTTTTAAATATTACAGCTTGTGGGTTCTTTATAATGTAAATCAGTACATAGGTGGAGTGAAATTTGATATCGGTGTTCTAAATTATCTCAAATTTTGCAATACTATAAACCTCCCAGTAAGTGTTGCGATGGATGATATCTGCTTGTGTGTAGATTGGAGCATCAGAGTTTTTTGTTGCAATTTTTACTTTAGAGTAAGAGAAAATTCATGAAAATCTCGGGTCCTTTAGTTTATGTACATGTGGTGTGGCGGCTTCATGTTTCTTTCTTTTTTTTTTCTTTTTCTTTTTCTTTTTTCTTTTTTTTTCAACCAAGACTAGTATAAGACGTGATGTTTAGTGAGGTAAGTAAGGGGGAAGTGTGAAATGATATTTAGTCCCATATCCTTTTAAAACTAGGAGGTGCATTTCTGAAGTATGAGGGTAATTTGGTTGTAGTTAATCCTTTTTTATGGATCAACTCCCCACTGCTTATTTCATGTGATAGAAAGGGAAGTATGGGAAGTCACTGAGAAGCTTATGTAGATGCACAATCCAGGGGTTAATCCAGTTACAAGTGATTTCACTTGTGAAAATATTGAAATGAACATGGTGTTGATGATATGGTAGACTTCCATGAACATGGGTAATGTATGTATTCAAAAACTGAGGTAAAAATGTTACATGGAAAAGAAGTGTTTTTTTCTTTGCTCATTTAGTATTGTAGATTTTAGTCTTGGCGATTTCCATTAAGGATGTGTACAGCAGTTTGAATGGTATATGGATGATACTAAATTTCTCCCATAATGCCATTTTAATGTTGAAACCTATAAAATTTTATTTTTTACAAATAGAACTGATTAAATCTATCAAATTGCAAAGGTTGCATTTGTTTCCTCAGAACAGGAAAAGGAAAATGTTTAATTATCCCAGAGAATTGTCTGTATACGTGATCTTGTGATTGGGATAAAAGGTATTCAAATATTTTGTAAAAGTAAGGAAGGGACTGACCCATGTCAATGGATTGATTGTCACCCCCTCCCCTTAATCTTTATTTATTCATTATTCTTCTTCAAAGATGTTAAATGTATGGCTCTTTAAATAATTGTTGCAGCATCCATTTCTCTTTTATTGACCTACTGTTTTTATGCATGATTTGAGATCTGTATTTACCTTGAATTAGTTTCCACTGATACCCACTCTTTCCTAAACTTTAATTTTGGTGTGATGTTTGAAAGGTCGTGTTATGTATGTATGTTGGCTGTTAATGTGTTTAATAATCGAGGAATCTGTTTTTTTTTTACAGCATTGTATTAAGGGAAAATGCGAAACAAAACCATTTTATGTGGACAAATATTGCTCTATACTTTTCAGTATCTACTGTGCTTTGTTGCTCAGATTCTTTATTTTTTAAGATGTTTAAAGCATTTCCTCAGGCTGATGCGAAGAGCGCATCGTTGCTATTTTTTTCACATCTTTGTATGGGTGACGGGGGGCACAGCAGACAGAGCTTTGGGTACTGACCATAGTGCTTGTCCAGTAAACGTTGTGCAGCGGTCTACCCTGTTAACATTTGTTTGGAATATTAACCTCCCCAATCCCTGTTCTTGTGGGGGTCAAAGGAGACGGAGGCCCCTGCCTTGGACATCAGCATTCGCTTTAACTAATTTTACATGGTATTTCTTCCCCCTTCCTTTTCCTTCTCATCATCCTCTTCTGTCCACTTACCCTAATAGTTCTCATTTTTACCCTTTCACCACAATACTTTATTATAATGCTATCCTTTGAGGGCTTCGCCCTAAGCCCTACCCTGTCACTATTTTGAATATGCCGCTAATAACCATAGATGTTTGATGCAGCAGAAAATTTTAATTAAATAAAATTGAAACGTTCACTTCATTAAAGCTTGCCCAACGGGCACTGCGCATTTGCCTGGATGGGTCTTGGAGAAAGTAAGCACACTTGCTTATTTTTTTGCCTATTTTTTAAAAATCCTCAATGATTTGGAAAGAGCAATGCATTGCAGAGTAAGTAAAATATTTAAGACCAGAGCGAAATTGTGGATACAAGGTCTAGTTCTTGAAAGAAATTTGTGTAACGTCTCCCCCAATCCCTAGCCTGTTTGTGGGGGTGGAGACCGGGATTTGGGACCCAATTCTGGGGATCTCCCAGTTTGGGCCTCAGCCCTCGACCAACTCGCTCTCCTGGTTCTCCGACCCCAGGCTGTCCTATGGCCATGACTAAATGCTGAAACTACTACCCCCTCCTCAATGCCTACAAGTACATTATTCACCCAATTAACACGAAACTTCCAGGAGACCTTCCTGCTCTCCCAACATTTTCAACTTCATCACCTCTACCCCCATCCTCCCTTATTACTACTTTAGTCTTATTGTCCACCTCTCTGTAATACTACTTCACTCTTTCTTATGTCACCGTCCTTCTACCACCTCCATCTCTACAAATATCTGAAATACTCTTATTTAGCCCAGCCAAATGTGACCGATTTTCGTGATCCCCCCACACCTCCTTACTCTGACAACACTTCTCTTCCAGCAATGCTTCTAAGGAAGCAAAGTCTTTCCCTAACCGACCTGATCTTTTCCTGTCTCGTTACAGTTACATCTGAAAACCAAGCTACAGCATTATCAACCCTAACTGATCTCTCTGGTAACCCCATTCCTGCAGAACCTCATCCAACCTTCAATACTTGTACTTGAACTGTCTGTCTCCCAGCAAACGCCCTATCTTTAACAATATTGGTCAGTGTGTGGAGAAGACTTACTCGCCTGCCTTACAGACTATAATGTGATATCATTACAGTGCTACTCCATTCCTCGTAGAGGTCATAGTAAGAACCCCACTAACATTGCCCAAATTACTTTCCGTAGACATGATCTTCCCTTTAATGTTCAACATTGGTGGAGAATCCCTCCCTGTCTGACCACAGCAACCTTCTCCCCGCCAGTGCCAAACTGTTGGCATTTAGGAGATCCTGCTAAACATTGCCGTTCACAGCCAAATGAACTCTGTGCGCCCAACCTGGTCATACTCGATCAAACCGATCTGCACAGTCACACATGTGCCAACTGTGGTAACCCCCATACTGTATTTTTAGGGGGTTTACCCAACCTACAAGTTTGAGCCTGGGGTGGCAACTCTTAGATTCAGATTTTGGGCCCCGTTCTGCCAGGCAGGAAGCACATCGACGAGGTTTTTCTTATTCCTTATTCCACCCCTCCCCCTCCCTCCTAAGATGTTCCCCTATACTTAGCCCTCCTACATCTTGCTTCTCCACTTCTACCTCCCACCTTCCTCAGTCAATTCTTTTTCCATACTAAATCCAGACCCAGTCACTACTGTAGCCCCAAAACTTTCCCCTCCTTCCCCGCACTACCCGCAGCAGGCAGACGAAACGTTCCACCCCTTCTCCCACCACACGCTCCCCTCCCCCTACCTTTGCCTCTACTCTCAGACACCAGTCTCCTCTCCACCCCTCATAAGGAACCTTGTCTCACAAAACCCTAACTACAATGCAGATATTCAAAACTATCTGCTTGAGGCCCAAATTGACACCGAAACCCCTCATCCACCCTCAAATTCCACAACTCCCGCTCTCTCCACGCTCAGTGACTGCCGATATCCATCCTCTTCTACTCAAATTCCCCCTACACCCCTTCCCCCCCCAATCCCTTGCCGTTGTTGTCGTGGGGGGCTTAGGAGGCGGAGACTGGGACCAATGATGGGGAACTCCCCAACCTTGGGACTCAGCCCTCGACTCAACTATTTTTGCATGGTCTTTTTTTCCTTCCCACTTTTCTTTTCTGTCCCTTCACCAAACCCTTCTGCTATCCACCTCCTAAGGTGTGAGAGCCGTGCTGAAAGGATGAAAGGCTGACTTTGTGCCAGTCCTGAACGGCCTGAGGGACCCATGGGCACGGTATTCCCCTGATTTAGTTACCTAGCCCTTACCCCCCCAAGGGAACCCTGAGGGGTGGACTGTTTTTACCCCCAATATAACACAGGCTTACCATGGCCAGTAATGAAAACATATCCCCACTATTCGGGGCAATAAGGCTTGCCCCTTTATCAAATAGCCCACCCGTTTCCCCTGACCCCTGGCTCTCCTTTGACCACGGCTCGAACACTGCAATAACTACCCCCTCATCAATGCCTACTAGTACAGTAGCCAACAATCAACCCTTAAGGAACATTTCCACTCTTCCAGCATGCTCAACTTCAACACCTCTATCCCCACAACCTCCAACATCTTCCCCCCCATCGTCCCTTATTAATACCTTACAGCCTTATTGCCCACCTCTCCTAACACTACTCCCTCAACACTACTCCATCTTCGTCACGCCCCCGCCCTTCTACTACCCCTTATCTCTACAACAATCTTGAATACTCTCTTTAACGCCCAAATGGGACCGTTTTTTCGTGATCCCTCCACAGCTCCCTACTCTGACAACACCCTTCTCTTCCAACAATGTCTCCAAAAACAAGTAGGTAAAGCCCTCTTTCCGTAGCCGACCCGACCGCTCCCGTCTTGTCACAGTAACATCCGAAAACCAAGCTATAGCATTAAAAAAACTAACCCGACCTATATGGTAACCCCACCCCTTGCAGGGGCCCCATCCAACCCTCAATACTTGCACGGAACAGTTTCAATTCCCCAGAAAATTGCCCATCTAGACAGTTTGGTCAGACTGTGGAGAAGACCTACTTGCCTGTCTCACAGACTATGATGCAAATCAGTACAATGCTGCTCCTTTTCCCCCCAGAGGTCATCGAAGAACCCACTAACATAGCCAAAATTACCTTCCGTAGACATGACCTTCCCTTTAACGTCTACATAGGAGGAGATCCCTCCCTGTTCGGCCATACCAACCTCCTCCACGTCAGTGCCAAAATTGTTGGCGTCTAGGACACCCAGCCAAACGTTGCCGTTCCACAGCCGATGCCCACTATGTGCCCAACCTGGCATACCCGATCTAACTGCTCTGCACAATCACGCACATGTACCAACTGTGGCGGCCCCCATAATGTATTTTATAGGGGCTGTCCCACCTACAAGTTTGAGTCTGAGGTAGCAACTCTCAGATTCAACTTGGATCCACTACGTGAAGCCAGACAGGAAGCACGTCGACGTGGTTTCTCTCTTCCTCCTTACTCCAGTAATACTGCACATTCTACCAATTCTCTAACCCCCCCCCCTACATCTAAACTCCCCCTCTTCTACCTCCTACCTTCCCCAATCAAACTCTTTTGCTATCCTAAACCCAGACACTCCATCTCTACTACAGATATCAATCCACCACTAAAACCCCCAACACCTTCCCCTCTCCCCCTCTCACTCCCCGTAACAGACAGAACAAACGTTCCACCCCCTCTTCCCCTACCACACAATCACCTCCACCTTCCTTTGCCCCTACGCTTGAGACACCAAACCTCTCTTCCCCCCTCACAAGAAATCCTTATCCCCCAAAACTCCCCAACCAACTCCTCAGAAGAAACTTTGAAAATATTCAAGATTACTAAATGAAAAAATGACACTCAAACCCCCAAATCTTCAACTGCTCTTCACACTCCAAGTAACTGCTGATTTTCCATCCTCCTCCTAACGATATCCCCCCTACACCCTATCCTCCTAACCCCTCCCAACACAGCCCAACCCCGCCCACATAACCCTCCCCACCCTCCCCTCTATCACTTCCATCCCTCCTTGATACACATGTGAATCCCTTATGTCACAAGTATCCCTTCCACAGACCTGTCTCCTAATACCCCTCCTAGTAGAACACCAACTCCCACACCTCTCCCATCTAGACCTCTCGGTCCTTATCCCCCCCTCTAGCTGCCTCCCCCTCAAAATCTCCAAAACGTACTACAATCTATATCACTAAAGTATAACTATCCTTTATTGGAATATTCGCGGGTTTTCCCCTCCCACAGACCTGACCTTTGTCATATCCTTTCCTTTATAACCCATCTATTGTATGCCCTTTAAGAGACCTTTTTACACATCCTCCAATACCAATCCCCAATTATATTTTGTCTCTTCCCCACATTCCCCTTTTTGTCTCGTCCATACTTATCTCTGCTTTCCCCCACCTATCCTCCCTTTACCGACCTCCCAACCTATCAGACATCCTTACAGAATCCCACACTTCTGTTTCAACAAAACCCATTCTCTTTCCTCAAACGCATACATATCCTCCATCTAATCAAACTCCTTACCACACCCGACTCTAACCCTTTCACTCACCAATTCCTTTTCCCAGCTTAGACAACTAATCACTAACTCAGCCACCCTTCCCCAACATTAACTATCGTGGTAAATGACCTTAGATGTCTAGCACATTATCTTGCTTTTAACCTTAACCATTAACCATTAACCCTACACCCCTTCTTTCTATTCCCCAAAAACAGCCCATCCTCCCAGCTCCAGCTCCACCCACATTAACTCACTCCATCCCTGTATTTCCCTTTCCCCTCCTTTCTGGATACACACGTGAATCCCTTATGTCACAACTATGCCCTTCCCCAGATCCTCCCTCCTGATACCACACACCCTCCTCCCTCTCATTCCTTTCTCACCCCCTAGTCCTTCTATCTTCAAATTCTCCAACACGCACTGTAAATGTTATCACTCATAGATCCAACTAAATTATAGCTCTCCTACATTGGAATTTTGTGGTTTCTGTTCTCACAGACCTGATCTTCGCCATATCCCCTCCTTACACAGCCTCCCATACCCAAATTCCCAACTACTATTGTCTCTCATACTCCCTTACTGTCTCGCCTATACTAATCCATCAAAACACCTTATTTCGTACCTCCCTTTCAAAAAACTGTCCCATGCCCGAGTTATTTTGCATCTTTTTTTGTTTGTTGGATCAGTTATTTCAGCCTACTTCTCCCCTTCCCAACCCATTGACTTCGTTGCCTTTGAAACTAATTTTCCAATTTCAGCCACCTTTCCTCATAGTTAGTAATTTTAACTGACGCCACACACACTGGGAGATTCTATCACCAATTCCCGTGGCCGATCCCTAGAACATTTCCTCTCCACAACTGCCCTTATTATTCTTAGTTCTACACACTTTTACATAAGCACGCAATCTTTTTATGACTTGATCTCTCTTTGTGCTCCCCTTCTCTCCATTCAGATTTCCACTGGTCAGTTTCCCTATAGTGACCACTTTCCAGTTCTCATTTCTCCTATTTCGTGTACCACTTCCTAACCCCCCATGCTGGTTCTTTGATAGAGCCGACTGGTGTACTTTCACCTCACTGTCTACTATTCCTACCCCTCCATCCCCCTTCTTATCCATTTCAGATATGATACAATGTTTCATAGGTACAATCCTAAGAGCTCCCTTTACAGCCATTCCTCGAACCTCAAGGCCTTATGCCTTCAAATGTGTTCCATGCTGTAATTCTGATTGTACCAAAGCACTTCGCTTAAAATGCGCAGCCTGGAACAATTATCGATACAAACGAGACACCCCTAATCAGCTATCAGCCCTTATCTCCTTTAAAAGTGCATCCGCCTGCCTTTGTCGTACAGTCTGAAACGGTAAAACAAATAGCTGGTGAAATTATGTTAACTCAATTACATCACTGACATCAGTTTCAGTTGTTTTAGCGGATACTATCAGGCAAACATCCCCACTTATCCAGCCCCCCCTCTATATTCGAGATACTTTCATCTCTGATCCCCTCCAAGACGCTGTTTGTATAAAACACTGTGTCGTGTTCGTATATATGTTTTTTTGGGTGTTTCTCTACGATGCTTGAGGGAGAAGAATGCACCAATTAAAACTAAAGTAGGTTCATTGTAGACCAGCCCTGACAAAAATAATTTCTTCATTGTCCTGTAACCAAACGTCAGGTTCTGCCCGAGAGTGCTACTGCCAGACGTGTGACTACAGAGACAAAATAAAATATTGTACTCTAAATTTGTACCCAGAATCTCACTCTTTTACAAAAGGCGACATGCTACACAGCAATATAACTAAAATAATCTACATTTCACATGGTGTAACATATCACACAAAAGGCGGGGTATATATATACTATAATCATATAATTATCACAATATACGTACGATAACTTTGTCATTAAAACCGTATATGGCGGCATCACAATATGCACTCACAACTCATTAGTATCACAACTCGCTTCATTATCACAACCCACAGACGTTAATGAACTAAGTGACTATTTCAGCTAGGTCAGTAGTGGCTCTCACCTGTCTCCAACTTCTCTTCCATTTAGACCATCAAGGAATGCACCCCTCTGGTGAGTCCTATAATGCTCCTTTTTCCTCCTCTGAACTCAATGTTGTTTTACAGTCGTGCTGCAACACTCATGAAGGCCGTGACAGTATTCGCTACCGTATGCCATCTTTCCATCTTCCTCTCTATTCTTTCTATTACTATTTTCAACCACATGGATGACAGGAAGTTTTCCTTCTCATTGGTGAGCTCTTATCCTCCCCTTTTTGAAATGGTTAACTTCCGATTAATGTGGTATCTTGAATCACGCAATCTTCTCTCTCCTTCCCAGTTTGGTTTCCGCCATGCCCGGGTACAACTGACCCCTTGCCCATTTCGAGACATATATTACATCTGCATTTGCACATCATGAATCCGTATTAGCCATATCCTATGAACTAGAAAAAGTATATGATACCACATGACATGACCACATGACATCCAAACACTTTCCTAGTCAAAATTGCCTCTTCCATATCGTCCTTCCCTCAGTCTGAAGATGTCTCACAAGGCAGCGTTCGTTCATTTGTTTGAGATTTGCAAAGTTCTGGCTTCGCCCGGGCCTTTCACTTATGGCCCGGCCTGCGTCAGCTTTTTATGGCTGTCTCATTTGGTTCTCTGACACTCGGTGCTTACCGTGGCGGTGGGATTGCCAGCAGGCGCTCCTATAGCCGTGGTGCAAGCATCTCGCATAATCTCTTTACCAGCAGGACGGCTGTGTTCTGCGGCCTTTGTCTCAGGAATTGCGTGTGCACACAATTTTCTAAGTAATGTACAAGTGTGGCGTTCGGCTCGCCACAATGCATGCAACACCTCTCTTCACGTTCTTTTGTTTGTATGATCTGCCATGAACAGTGGTAACCTAGGCGCATTCTGTGCAGAATGACTTCGGTACCTCTGTTGTTTATTTCAGAGTGCCAGTGGTTCATAGCTGGTGGCGTCTGAGTACAGCTGGCCGAGGGAGAGGATCTCGTTTCCTCTCTCTGAAGCTGCAGGAGGAAAGAGGTTGCCATCACCGTACACTTCTTCCTAAGTAATTTTCGGCTCTGATGTATTATCATGGGAGTAGGGGGCATACCCCTGCCAACTTCGGCTAATCTGTCAGCAAGCTCATTCCTCTGATCCCAATGTGGCTGGAATCCAGTTTATGATAATTATTCTACCCTGTGCAAGAATCCTCTGTGCCAGTGTGAGGATAGTATTTAGGAGGTAGATATTGTCAGTGGGTGAGCGCTGCTGAAGATAGTCAATGCCTCCTTTAGAGTCTGTATGTATGACCACGTGTCCTTCCCTCACGGACGCGTGGCTCAGTGCTCCCATGATAGCAACTGCCTCTGCCTGTAGTAAGGAGTCGTTGTCTGTTACCCTCATGGATTTTGTGGCATCCCTTGCTGCGAAGCCGGCGGCTGCAGTGTGGGTCAAGGATCGACCAATCCATCCGTGTAGTATGTTCTGCTACCCGGAGGAGTGATGGTTGCAATGACCCTCTGGGTTTCTGCCTTTAGGCTAGGCGTGGGATATTCATTCTTTTTGGTTGCCAGTCTCATGACCGAGAACTCTATCGAGGTTTGTGCCCACGGCAGAGCTACGACAAAGTCAGGATGGGGGGAGTCCATGCCCTTGGCAAGAAGCGGTTCTTTGAGGTGATGGCCTATAACACCTGGCTGTGTGAGACAGCCAGGAGTTGTTTGCAAACAGCTCGTTATCTTGTAGGCGTCTGACTATTTTATGCCTTAGACTTGTATTCCTGGGAGCCTGGATGATAAAAATTGTGCTGCCATTAGATGGATTCGTGAGGCTAAGGGGAGAAGCTTTGCCTCCAGTATGAGGTTGAGGACCTTCGCCCACCTTGGGGCACCCAGAATGACCCTGGCGGCTTCGTTTTGGACTGTCTCCAGTTGGTCTTTATATTTTTTCTTAATGCCAATCACTGCAAGGGAGGCATAGTCTACAATGGGCCTGACAGCATGTACATAGAATGATGTTAGTACTCTGTGTCTGGCCCCTATGCGTCTTCCACTCATTGCTCTCATGGCGGACAGTCTTGATTTTGTTCGGTCAACCAGGTACTGGACCTCCTTCTGGAAGTAGAGGGTCCGGTCTATCTTTACCCCAAGGTAGAGGTAGTCCTGAAACCATTCCAAATCCATTCCCTGAATTTTCAGACTTGTACCTTGAACTCTCTGTCTCAGAGCCATGGCTTTGGATTTGGCTGCAGAGATCTTTAGTCCTACCCTACCACACTCCTCGGATACGAGGTCCAGACAACGCTGGGCTTTGTTTAGGCAGTATGCTCCAGTGGAGAGGATAGCAAGATCGTCTGCATAGATGATCTTGCACCCCACTGGGAGGTTTATGTTGAGGATACATTAATGTGTTAAAGAGGGCTGGACGGAGGCATTCCATTCTCTAGTGGCATGTGCTGTGATAGGTGACCTTGGAATTTTACTCTGGCTGTTCTATTCCTAAAGTAGTCACCTATCCAAGCCAAGAGCTTACCTCTGATTCCTTTTTGGATCAGGCTCTCCTGAATGGCAAGAGGACTTGCCAATTCAAAAGCCTTCTCCAGGTCAAGGAGTACTACCACAGTTGTGCCAGTGCTTATTGTGCTCAAGAGCGTGGCTATACTGTGCGCTGTGTTCATGCCCCTGGTGAACCCGTGGAGGTGTTCATGCGGAGGTCCCATTTTCCATCGGAGCCGGTTCAGTACCATCCTCTCGCCGTCTTGGCCAGACAGCTGAGGAGAGAGATGGGGCGGTACTTCCCTGGCTCCTTTGGTTTAGGGATGGGAACTATGGTAGCCCCCTTCCAACTCTGGGGTAGAGTGGAAGTTTCCCAGGACTTGTTGATGAGTTGCAGGAATGCAAGCTCACTTACTAGTCCCAGGTGGGAAATGATGGGGTACGAGATCCCATCAGAGCCTGGGGTTGTGTTACAACTGCTTTATATGCATTTCTTAGTTCCCTCAGAGAAAAGATAACGTCTGAGTTATCAGGTTTGGCTGCCCTTTCTGATATGAGCAAGTCTGTCTGGTTGTAGGCGTTCTGTCTTGCCCTTTGTTCGGCTGACAGGCTGTTGCTACTTGTTCTCGCAGAGAACTTGTGCACCAGTCTGTTCGACTCTGACTGGGGGTCATGTGCGTGCATCTCGGGGCTGAGCGGCTGGTAGCTAGCTTGACCCATTGCCATAGCTCTGAGAGGGTGGTATGGTGGTCGAAGGACTCACACCATTCCAGCCTCTTTTCCTGCCTGACTCTGCTAGCAGTTTCCTTGACATCCCTGACAGCCTCCCTTAGGAGGGCTAGGTTGTTGGGGGTTCTTTGCCTTTGGAAATGTTTTCGGCACATATTTACCCTGTGGTTAACCTACCTAATCTCGTCGTTAAAGTACCAGACGTCTTTGTGACTCCTGGACCAAGGCCGAGTTTTGGGTATGGTCAGTGAGGCTGCCTCATCAATGGCATTTACAAGTCTGGCTTGTAGCACTTCCACATTTTCACTTTGTGTGGGTTCATTGCTTCTCAGACAGCGGGCCAAGGCGTTCTGAAATGCCTGCCAGTTGGCCTTGTCTGTTTTCCATCTTGGATTCGGTCGTGGCATTTCGGCTGGGCTACTATCCATGAGTGTAGTTATTGTGTCGTAATGGTCACTAGTGACGGTCTCATCAAAACGCCAGCCAATCCTCTCCACCAGAGTCTCAGTGGCCAGGGTGAGGTCTAGGATCCCTCCTCTGACATGCATTGGCTCTTGATTATTGAGGAGAGCGATCTCGGGGAATGTCTCAGGCACGTTGGCTATGTGATGGCCAGCTGCATCCGGTGCCCAGCAGGGAGCCAGGATGGGGTGGTGTGCGTTGAAGTCTCCCCCTATGATCACTCGGTCGTGTGCTGCAGAAGCACAGACCTGGCTGATGTCTAAGGTACTACAGTGTGGCCGGCTGTACACATTGTACAATTTTAGGGGCCCCCCGGCCAGGTGAATCTTGACGGCAAGAGATTCAACATCTCCACAGTGCATTGGCTATTGCGGAGCAGGGAATTGTTGCTCTGACAAGGGTGATCAGGCCTCGCTTGCCATCAGCACATGGCAGCATGAAGACATGATACCCGGAGAAGCGAACAGGTTCCACTGTTAATGTCTCCTGGAGCATGACAATGTCATGCTCCTTGATCGCACTATTGCGTGGAGGATGGCATCCTTGTGGAGAAGCCATAGATGTTCCACTGCATAATGTTTAGATTGCGTGCCATGATGTTACTAGATGATAGTTACATCAGAGACATCGCCGTATTCGGATTGACTAGTTTCAGAGTTTGACAACTCCATTGCGAAGTCCTCGCTGGTTAAGGGGTCTTCTTCAGCTGTCAGGCTATTCCTGGATCCACTGGGGGGTGGAGAGCCTTTGGTAGCTCTGACCTTCTGTATTTGCGCTTTTCTCTGTCCAGGCTGTTTCTGTGCATCCTTTGCTGGCCTTGCCTGGGCAAGGTCAGCTTGTTCTGATTCTGGCTCTGGCACTGAATCAGCCTGGTTAGGCTCTGCCTGTGAGGGCATGGCCTGGGTTGGAGTGGGGAGGGGAGTCTCGTCCTGGGGTGAGGGTGAGGATGGGGCTGGTTTGGCCCTTTCCAGCTTCCTTCCCTTTAGGACTGCGACAATCTTGGTCATTGCCGTCATGGCGACCACGACTGCCTTCTCGGCCTCTTCACTCGTCCTTCTACAGCAGTCAGCAGGATCGACATGTCCCCCTCATTGAGGAGGAGGTCTTCTGCTCTTGGGGAGGACTTTGTGGTGCTGTTTGAACCTTCATTCCTGTGGTTCTTCTGCACTTGTTTCATTTTGGGGAACTTCTGTTTGTCAGAGATCTCCGGTTTCGGCTGGGGGGCGGCTTCCTTCCTCTTAGGAGGTCGGGAGGCCTTTTCACTTTTGTTCTTCCCCCAGATATAGGGGTGCCTGGGGGGGGGGGACAAAGTCTGGTCGCTTCTTAGCAACCTCTTGCTGCTTGAGGGCTGCTTCTTTCCTGACAGAGCAAGCCAGGCTCCAGGCATGATGCCTCTTGGCACAGTTAGGACATTTGGCTGTTGTGTCCCTCTTTTCCTCTTTGTAGGCCTTAATGCACACCTCGGTGTTGTGTGCCTTGCTACAGACACCACATTTAGGTTTGGCTGTGCAGCTAGCCTGGTGGTGTCTGTACTTTTGGCACGTGAAACACCGGAGTGGATCAGGCACATATGTTCGAATGTTGTAGGTACCCCAGTTACCCAGATCAAGAGTAGAGGTTGGGGTACCTTTCATGGTCACCAGGACTTGCCTGGTTGGTGTCTTCCCCTTCGACATTCGGGAAGCCTCCACGACCTGTGGGTGTAATGCACATCATACGAGACTGAGAAGCCAAGTAGCACCATCTTGACCCTCTTTTCCTCGGGATTCAGTGGTGAGAGGCTCACTTTCCTCCCATCTTTTAGCTCCTTCGTTCCTGCAGGAAACAAAGGGTAGCTGATCTTTGGGCATGATGATCATGCCCTGATCTCGCGCAACCTGGATCGATAACCGGATTTGCATTGGCTCTCCAATGCCCTGACCATTTGGTAGGCATTGTTGAAGCCTTCGGGTTTGACTGGCACTTTGAATTGGGGGAAACACCTTGGGGGTCCAGACTCTCCCTCAGAGTCGGTCTCCGGCCTCGGTCGTTTCGGCCCGCCCTTTCGGCTTTGGGGCTTGCAGTCATCAGCTGTTTCGGCTGGTTCAGCTGGTGCTCCCGATTCAGTCAGGGGGGTTGTCTGAGGAGTACTCAGAGACTTTCCTGGCCTCGGTGCTGGCCTGGAGGGGCCAGCACGAGAGTCCATCTGTTGGACAATCTGGTGGACAGACATATTCTTACATGGTTTTTCTGTCTTGTCCACCATCTTGGCAGCAGGCATGACAGTGTCATCCTGTGCTCGGGGTTTTCTTTTGCCACCCGGAGGCATGTATGGCTTCAGGGTGGCTGCCGTGGTCTGGCCTTGCACAGGTCGTCATCATTAGCATCTGTCTATGGGATTTTGTTTTATTTTCCATGTATTTGGACAGTGCTTCATCCACTCACCCACCCACCACGGAGTCCAACAAGGGGAAGCTGAGTGTTAGAACCAATGTCTAACAGCAACAGGGGTGATGAGTGGATATACGCAGCCAATTAGCCGTTGCAGGCACTCACGGACAGTGTGAGTACCAACGGCAGCATGACTGCTTGACCCTAGCCTCACGAGGGAGACAGCCGATTGACCTGACCAGGCCTGGATCAGGCTGCCTGTCTTGCTGGAATAGAGGACCAAATAGGCGTGTTGCTAGCCACAGGGCGTAACTCATTCACGCATCGCTCAACCTCCAGGACTCCCGTCTCCCAGCACACAAGGCTGCCATGCACAGCAAATGCGTGGGTAGGTGTGAACCCCTGGGGGGAGACCAGAGGGATGCCTTCCACCTACAGGACATCATTGTTGGGAACACTTTTGCTCCTCCCTCACTGAGGAAGGGAGCTCTTTCACTTTTTCCAGGCGGTTCCTCTCCATCCCTCAGAAGGGACCTGTACCTTTTTCAAAGTGAATCCCTCTTTCTCTGAAACACCCAAAGGCTGTTTCACCTCAGTGAGAGAAGAGGGGGGTCCTGCACCGTTCCAGTAAGTTCCTTCATCCATCTGAAACAGCCAACCACAGCCTATTCATCACAGTGAGGGAGAGAAGCTAACTTTTTCCAGGCGGTTCCTATGGCAGGACGGGAAGTTAGTGTTCTGTCTAGCGGCAGCTATTTAAACAGAACCAGGCTGAGGGCCTGACATTTTTTCAAAGTGAATCCCTCTTTTCTCTGAAACACACAAAGGCTGTTTCACCTCAGTGAGAGAAGAGGGGTCCTGCACCTGTTCCAGTAAGTTCCTTCATCCGTCTGAAACAGCCAACCACAGACTATTTCATCACAGTGAGGGAGAGAAGCTAACTTTTATCCAGGCAGTTCCTATGGCAGAACGGGAAGTTAGTGTTCTGTCTAGCGGCAGCTATTTAGACAGAACCAGGCTGAGTGCCTGACAAAGTGAGGGGCTCCTACCTGCCTATCGTTCCTATGCGAAACAGAGAGAGTGGCAGTCATCAGATGCTCTGCCAGACCAGTCCCTAGCAAATAGAATGGCAACTCTATGCACACCGTAAGGCACACCTCTAAGGCCCCCCAGACACACCCGCCCATGCGGGAGTTAAAGGTCTGCCCACGTCCGAGCACGCGCCCGAAGATGGGGTCCAGTTCACCAGGTGTGAACTAATGCCGAAAATTCGTATAGGAAAGAATAGGCTAGAGGGCACGAAGCTACATGCAAGCACATAGCATCGTGGCAGCAAACAAGGGGGGGCGCGTAAGCGTCCTATAACGTGTAAGAGCCGAGGCCGAAATTGCATTGGGCCGGCCGCGGTACATCTCTGCAAAAGCCTTGAGACTGGGAGGTCATACTGGCTCTCTTGGCATTATCTGGCTTGGCGCCACCCGCTACGCCCCGTCGAGCGCCTTTGCCGGTACGGTCCTCCCTTCGCTCTGAATCGCCTAAGTAAGGCCCGATTCACCGCGGGGAGAGAAGAGAGGAGAGTCCTTCCAGGTCAGCTGCTCGATGTCCACTGCACAAGGCAGCGTGCTCAGCACCACTTTATTCCTTCCTTCCGTTAATGGTATTGTCTTATTTTTACCACCAGGAGCCCGATCATTACTATATGTAGATGTTTTAACCATCTTCGCTACCAAATCTCCACCAATTCCTTCAGTCTGCAACATCATCAGTGCCTTCATTAACCGTAGTTTTCGCTTGTCTACCTCAAAGTCTTCCACCTTTTTCTCTCGTGCACGTGTAGGTCCCCAACCTCTATTCTTCTTATGTGGCACTCCACTCCAATACCGTTCTTCTGGAAAATTCCTTGGCGTTATTTTTCACTCCAAATTGTCATGGCGAGACCATATCTTTTACATTAAAGAAAAAGCTTGCCGCCGCCTCCAGATCTTACTCTTTCCCATATAACTCTCCTCCATCTTCATGTTACCTTGATCCTCTCCACTCTCGATTATGGATGCCATATCTACTCCTCTGCCTCAACCTCCCTCCTTGCTCATTTTTATACAGTCCACCACTGCAGTCTTTGCTTTGCCCTAGGCGCCTTCCACTCCTCTCCAGTTGAACGCCTGTACACTGAGTCAGGCATGCCATCTCTCTCCCTCGATGTCGTAGTCTTCTCTCTCTGATGCTATGCTCGATTCCACCAACTTTCCCTCACAAACTATCCCATGATCCCTGTTTCTTACCTTTGCCTCTTCTTCATGTTTACCTAATCCTTTCTCCATTCCCCCTTTCTCCATTTCCGACCTCTTCCGTTTTCTATCCATTCCGTTCCTCTATGGCTTATACCTTACCCTCGTATCCCCTTTTCTGTCCTCTTCACCCATTTCCTTGACCATGTCTCTATTCATTCCTCTAGTATTCATGTTTACACTGGCTCCAAATCCATCTCCTGAATCCAGTGTCCTTACTATAGAACTGTACGCACTCCTTTTTGCCTTAAAACACATATACTCACTCTCTTTTTCCTCTTTCAGTATTTTTAATGACTCTTGTAACTCATTGACTCTCATAAAGTCTATGCACTCGACCAATCTCCTTGTCTGTAAGATCCAGTACTAGTTGTACCTACCCACACGCCATAAATCTATTAGCAATGAACAGGTAGATACTCTAGCACATCACACTGCTATGTCCACATCAACACCAGCCACATTTCTCACATATTCCAGCAACGGATTATTACCCCCACTTTAAAACCTTCCTGTATACCCGACGGCAATCTTTCTGGTCAATTCTCCGCACTAATGAATTATATACTGTAAAACTATCAATCTCTTACTGGTTAGCTCCATTTCATCGGAATAGACGTTGGGAGACGGCTCTCGCGCACTTACATATTGGCCCCAGCCGTCTAACACACTCCTATCTGACGTCACGTTCTGATCCACCACTATGTTCCCTATGTAATGTTCCTCTTTCCGTTCCACACATTCTGATGTCTTGTCCACGCTTTGCTGCAGACTGTACCTCTGCTTTCCCCCACCTATCTTACCTTCACCGACCACCCAACCTATCAGACATCCTTATAAAATCCCACACTTCCTGTTTTTACAACCTGTTCTCCTTCCTCAGATATATATATATCCTTCACTAGATGTAATCCCCCATATCTAATCCTACCTTAACCCATTCACTCATCAACTTCTTTACCCATATTTAACCTTTGTAATATTACTCTAGATTGTTGACATATAGCAACTAACTGATAACTCAACCACCCTTCACTATCCTTTACTATCCCTTCCTGTAGTGCTATATAACCTTAGATGTCTTGCACATTTATTTTGCCTTTAACCATTAATCATTCAAAGTAGTGATTGGGTGGGGTTTATGAACGAAGCCCCCAAGTATAGCATTATGATAAAAGTATTGTAACGTAAAGGGTAAAAATGAGGTAATGATTTGGGTAAGTGGACAGAAAAAGGGGATGAAGAAGAGAAGGAAAATGGAAGGGGGAGATAAAAGACCATGCAAAATTAGTTGAGGCGAGGATTGAGGTGCAAAGCAGGGGTGATCACCTACATTGGGGGGTTCCCCACAGTACTACGTCACTTCACAGTTCACACCACCCTATCTTTCTCCCGCCTTTGTCCTTCTACTGCTTCCACCTCTGCAAACCTTTTGAACTTACTCTGAAAATAACCTTTTCTAACAATGTCTCCAAAAACAAATATGTAAAGTTTCCTTTCGCAGTCGTTCTGATCGGTCACGCTTTGTCCGAGTCCTAAGCTCGTGCATTATTGATGCTGACTGACCCAGCCTCACTCCTCCATTAATACTTGTACTAGAATTGTTTCCATCTCCCTGACTGATTGCCTTATCTACGACAATGACTGGTCAGATTATAAAACTAATGTACTTGCCTGCCTCACTGACTATGGTGCAATGGCTACACTATTCCTCCAAGCCTAAATGCAACAGCAATATCTCCAAGATTAACTTCCGTAGACATGACCTCCCCCATGAAGTTTATATTGGAGGAGTGTCTTGCCCGGTCCGACCATATCGACTCCTCCCCGTCAACACCCCCCCCCATCCCTTGTTCGTTGTTGTCGTGGGGCAGGGGCTTAGGAGATTGAGACTGAGGCCCAAGGTAGAGGATTACCCCTACTTTAGACCTCAGCCCTTTCCTCAACTATTTTTGCATGGCCCTTTCTTCTTTCTTTTTCCTTCTCTTCTTCATCCCCTTCCATCCACTTACCTTAATCGTTAACTCATTTTTACCGATTTCGCCACAATACTTTATCATAATGCTATCCTTGCAGGCTTTGCCTCAAGCCCCACCCCATCGCTGTATTTTGAATACCCCGATATTGACCTTAGATGTTAACGCAGCAGAAATTTTTCAACAAATAGATAACATTTTGTCAGAGATGTTACCGTCTGGCCCTCTGTGCCCTACCTCGTCATGACCGTTCAAATTACTTTGCTCAGTCACGCAAGTGTGCTAATTATGGTGGCCCCCCTAATGTAACAACTCGAATCTCAGGTTCAAACTAGCGGCCATATCCCCCTATCCGTTACCTTCGCCGACGCCTTCGCATTACCGTATTCCTAGTCGCTTAGCTTTCTTCTCACAATACGCATTTTCTCCTACAATATTGGAAAGATTGCCATTTTATTCATTTGGGATAGCTCGGCGAAGGTCAATTTACAAATTAAAAGTTATGATAGCATACATCAGAATGGAATTTGATAACAATAACTGTTCTTAGTCGAAGTTAATGATCATATACCTATATATTTATAATAAAATAAAAAAGTTGAAGTATAAAAATAGATGAGTTTTTTATTATATAGAATCCAGGTGACAGTTAGATTATGCGAGCATGGACTTTAAACTTTAAACAGATGCATTAGTAGTTCCCTTAATTCTGCTATATATGTTTATAAGAAACTCAGATTTAAGCCATGTCAACTGAATTTTTGATAAAGTGATTTATAGTATAGAGAATCGATATTCGACTGCAAGATTGAAGTAATTTAATACACAATAAAATAATATACAATGCTGACCAATACGGTACCAAAAGATAACATAATTTCTTGACGCTTAAAATTCGTTTATTTACAAAAATGTATTTACATATTTACAATAACATCTAAATAGCTTTAGATAAATAGCATTTGTTTCCGATCGGTTGCAAAAATTAGATTGCGGCAACTTTTGGTTTCCATCATTTTGGAAGTCGAAATCATCAGAATCGGGTACGAAAATAGCAAAATATAGGTTTCGGCAACCACAAGTTGTGAATTCCCACAAACGTTACAAATATTAGGTGCAAGTGTGATCACGGCTTTTCACATCTATCATCTGAAATTGATTTTATATTACAAAATTGGTTCCTCCCCATTCCCTTGTTCGTTATTGTCACGGGGTGGAGGCCGTGGAGACGGAGACGGGGCCCAATGTCGAGGATCACCCTTACCGTGGACCCGTCTCGCCTTGCATGGTCTTTTCTTCTCCCCTTTTCCTTTTCTTCTTTTTTATTAAATATTCATAGGAATATTCAACGAGTACGCCTTCAGTACCAAAATTTAACGTAAAAGAATTGTTGGAGAAACCATTGATGATAAATTAAATTACCATCCCGCATTCCATCAAAGAAGCGGCTGAGCTACAACCTGTACACTTTGCCACAGGAGACGACTTGGAGTAGAATAAAGACTTAGCAATGAATGAGCTTATCCGAGAAGTCTGTAGAGGAATATCCCAGGTTCCGATGAGATTTAATATGAGTTGATAAAGCATCTTAATTATGATGCCATGATTAAGTTGCTAGAAGTACACAATGAAATTTGGAAAAAAAGAAAAAAAAACTTCCAAACTCATGGCACTCCGCCCACATCATTCCGTGTTGAAAGGAAGGGGAAATCCCAGATCCGCCACCTACTCACAGTTGCACTGACAAATCGCTCAGGCAAGGTCATCTAACGAAGGATATTGCATTTTCTAAATACATGAAATTTACTAGTTGACAAGCAGGCCGTTTTCCGAAAGGGACGCCAAACTCTTGCCATACTCATGAGGCATTTACCAAGAAACATTTTTATTTCACTATTCATATATTAGAAAAATCCTACATACTTTATGCTTTTGGATTACATGGAAACTTGCCTTATTTCATTTCTGACAAGTCTTTTGTTGTTGAAAATGTTCGTTGTTCTTTGACAAGGTCGCTTTTTCGGCAAACGGGGTATCACAAGAGTGTCTTGTCACCACCATTATTTCTGTGTATAATAAATGACATTTTCCTAGCTCTCCCTCGGTATCTTAAAAACTCACTGTATGCCGATAATTGTACATTATGGCATTCCAGTAGTAATGCAGAATCTCGGCAAATTGCAACAAACTGGCACTGGATATAATCATAACTGGGGCCTCTAGTGTTTTAAATTTCCACGTGAAAGAAAAAAATGGGGTAATTTTTTTTTTTTACATAGGAAGATGCTGAACATCAGGTTAACTCTAAATAATCAACCATTCTTGTTCTATTTTTTCATCGTAGACTAACTTGAAAGACCACATTGGTCAGTTAAAAGCACTCAATTTATTAAAGTCTATTTAAAAAAATAAAACAAATGGGAAGCTGATAGAAAGTCTTTGCTAATAATATATGAAGCCCTGATTAGGTCTAAATTAGATTATGGGTCAATCGTGTATGGCTCGGCAGCGAGCTCAAATTTGAAAGGATTGAATACTATGCAGAATGCTCGTTTGCGCGTGTCTTGGAGCCCTGAAATGCACTTGGATGGAGTGTCTAGAGGTGGAATCAGGTGCAAGGTCTATATAGACCTTGGTCAGGAGTACCTTCCCTCCGACTCAGACCCGGCCAGCAGGCGCTGATCATCATCATCATCAAGGGGCTAACGCCGACGGGGGCGCATGGCCGCATCCACCCTTCGCTCCCAGCCACGAGGATCCTTTGAGGCGAGTCTCCAGCCAGGCCCACGGCCCATCTCTAATTCCTCGCGACAGGTCTCGTCGAGCTGCCCAAGTCATGATCTCCTGGGTCGTCCCACAGGCCTCCTCCACCCAGGGTTGTCTCGCAAAGAGACAACCTGATGGGCAGGGTCGTCCACAGGGAAACGTGCTAGGTGCCCATATAGCTGGAGTTGGCGATCCTGGACTATGCAAGTAACAGGTCCCATGCCAGTCTCACGGTGGAACCGCCGGTTGGACACGTGGTCCTGCCAAATGTACCCCATGATCTGTCGAAGGGACTTGTTACAAAAGGCATCAAGACGAGACTCCAAGACACTGGATAGCGTCCAGGTTTTGCTTCCATAGAGCAAAACTGGCAGTATCAAGGCCTTGAAGACACTCAGCTTGGTCCTTCTGCAAAGGTACCGACATCTCCAAATGCTCTTGTTGATCAAGTTCATGGCTCCTGTTGCCAGACCAATCCGTCTATTGACTTCTTGGTCTGACAGGCAGATCTCGCTGATCTATGCTACTAAAATAGGGAGCCGAGTCACCCTAACGGGTATGCTTTACTTCGGCATTTGCGCCCGGAAGGTAGTGGCGTTAGCCGTTCACCAGTAGACTCTACGACTTTGTCGAGAAAGTCGGTATCGACCTTTCTTCCATCGATACCCTTGTTCATTCAAATATATTGCCATGGGAAACTCCCAAATCGTAGATGTTTGGCTTCTATCAGTCAAGGCCATGGTGTCGGAAGTGGAGGTACTTCAGAGGTTCACAGAGATCCTTATCAAACAACTTTTTTTTCATATATATACCGACGGCTCCAAAACAAATGAGTGTGGGTGTGGGTATACTGTCAACTGAACGCCAATTGAGATTCAGACTGCTGAATCATACATCGATATTTATTGCCGAATTTTTTTAATTAATGAAGTTTTGCACTATTGACGACCCACGATGGAATGATATTTTTCAGGATCATTAAGTACACTGGCAAATTAGCCGGGTCACTTAATGATCTGGCCCTTAACATAGTCTGTATTGATCTCATATGTTTTGTGTCCCTTGTGAATGCAAAATACATCAGTGGCAAAGTGAGTGGACCTATCTAAATATAGAATCAAACAATAATAAAAAGTGGAACACTGCCCACAGAAAAAAACAGGTGGTTTTGGCGCGCCTGAGAGTCAAGGCCACAAGACCTAACACTTCACTTCCATATATAGAAAAAAAAAATCCCACATTGCCCCCACTCAACAAATCACCTTTCAGTGGCCCATTATTTGATAAAATGCCATCAAAACAGCAACAACAGACATATCTTAAGAAATTACTTCGGAATAAAAGATATACCATTTACATAAATATCGGACGATGAAAAATAATCCATAAAGTGATCACATTTCTAAAGGAGACAAAACTTTATGACCTTATCTAGATTGAAACAATAAAATAAGATCCACTGGTTTAAAAATCTTGGCCACATGCCGCTGGTTGATGGCTAAGAAATCCAACAAATGCAAAATGCAAAAAGGAAGGCAGCACACGGCACCCATGACCGCCGCTCTCTCATTTTATCTCACTTTACGTCTTTTATTCTCATTTTATTTTATTATCATCTCTTTTATGTTTCTTGCAAGTTTATTATGGGTCGTGGTTATGGGGGAAACCATAGCCAGTCCAAAGAATGAATTTGTTTTTAACATAACGACGGGGGAAACACCTTGTTTTATCGAAGCAATGGAATTGATAAATAAATGTAATAGATTTCTTTCTTTGTCTTTTTTAATTGATCTTTTAAATGAATAATCTAAAGGACTAGTGAAAGAATATGAAAAGACAACACAAATATTACTCTTCTTTTATTGGGAAAAAAAATAACTATGGATTAACTTTCTTGATTTAACAAGCTTATCTACATTAAAGAATGGGTTATTTCAAATACTGTTGGAGGAATGAATCATGAAAAATCCAAATTATACTGAATGCAGTATAACAGGTTTTGAAGTATATATCTAAGGGATTTTGGCTTAGAGAGCACATCTTATATGAAGAACTGCTGGAAACTGACCACGCCCACTTGGTCAATCCTACATGGGTTTATCTTCTCTTTCACACACAAAATGCCACTCACACATACACTTGAACAAAGTAACACTCAAATGCCTTCTACTATCTCGCATGCACATGGGCCCGGTCCCTCATTCGGATGGTGGCAGCCTATCCCATGCAGGTAACTGACACGCTAAACGCTACCCAGATCATTTAAAAGGTAAACTCGTGAGGCCTTCAAGTTCCACCACAATTGGGGGCACCAGGCCACTTCTCTCTCCATCTAGAGCTCCTGTCGTGCAGAAGGGATATGGACCTATATCCCCAAGGGCGAGTATGAGGATGAGCCACGAAACTGGGCTGGCAAGTCACCAAGGTGAATATACATATACTTATGAGTGAATATCTTCACAATGCAAGAAATGTGTTTGACCGGTTTTGATTATATCTTCGTCAGAAATACATAATCCAAACCGATCAAATACATCGGATATTCATTCTCATTCTTTCCTGTTATACATTTGTCTACATGAATACGGTCCATACATATACTTTGGAGAGAATTTCCCGTTTTGTGTGTTCTGATAACAAACTTGTCTTCATTATTTGATAACATTTATATCAGTGTACATGCCCTGAAAAAAAACGGTAATATAGCAAAGTTCATGTGCTGTCACGATTGCCATCAATCACTTGCGATGGAATTGACTTCTTTATGTAAATAATAAGCCCTCTCGTATGGCAATATTTTTTCTGTCATAGTATGTGTATCACGCATTTTTTGCATAACGAGCACTAGTTCTGACTTCTTGAAAGCAACACACATCAACATTTTCAGAGTGAAGGTACTGTAAAAGAGTTGCCCTGCGTTTCTGTAAACTGTTTATGTTCCAGGTAATACATTTCAAGAGATTACTTGGAGACACTGATTACTCGACCATTTCCGAGGCCCGCATCATGATCATCATCTGCTCCAACTACCGAAGTAGTATTTGTAGCAGATCCTTTATTTTTCCGCTGGACTCTTGTTTGTGTTGCTGCAGTGAGGGCTGAGCTGCAACTGGTGCTGCAACTGATGCTGAAGCTGATGCAGCATATGGTGCTAGGGTTGGTGGTGAAGTTGGTGCAGCATATGGTGCTAGGGTTGGTGCTGCAGCTGGTGCTGAAACTGTTGCTGGTGCTTGAGTTGACGGAGCTTTAACTCCTGTTGGTGCTGGTACTGTGGCCGGTACCATGGTTTCCTTTGCAAGGGCCATCACTGTTGACCTCTGCAGGTGTGGGATTTTTTTTTTTTTTTTCTCCTATTTGTTTTCCTGTCCTTTGAATAGTAAGCGCACAACGGAGAATTGGCATTATGTTCTTGTCGGCAGTTCACGCATTTCCGAAGGAAATTTTTACCTTCGGAAATGTTTTCTGCACATTCTGAACTTCCGTGTGGAAGAGCGGAGTATCGGCATCGCGATGGATAAGCACGTGTTCCGTGGCCCCACTTGAGCAATTAAAGCAAAACGGGGTCAGGGGTTTGTAGACGGCACACCTAAAGGGTGCCATGCCCTCAACCATTTTAATAGTTTTGGGGGTTACTTCCCCTCATACGTTATGATGGCTCTCTGGGTCATCATTCCATTAACCTTCATGCGTCTCGCATGAATGATACGTTCATTGTATGCAGTCTTTTCTCGTTTCGATTTCCCTTGGGACATCGAACACAATGACGTTAGTACATTTTTCCTTTCCAAAAACCTTGGCTTTTCAAGCACTTCACCACGTGTACCGGTAGTTGTTATATGAGCAAGAATTTGTTCGTTCTTGCATCTGACAGAAACGTTATTTCTCCCAATTTTCGTCTCGGTTTATCCGTCTTATTGTAAGGGTCCATTTTTGGGCCTGAGAGACCCAGTGATATTTATCCCCGCGCGCGCGCGCGTGCGTGCGTGTGTGAGTGTGAGTGTGTGTGTGGGGGGGGGGGGGGGGGGGGTGAGAGAGAGAGAGAGAATGTGACATGTGTCTATTGACACATGTCACATAATTCCATTTCCGTTTATTCACACTCTGATGTGGTTACTTTCATTTATGCATTTGTTAATAATCTCATTATTAATAAATATGGTAAACTTTTGTACGCTATGAAATATGAAAATACGTAAACTGTTGACGTAACAACTCTGTTGACGTAATAAGCTGAATATATGTCCTATTATATCAATCAGTTGATTCTTAAGAAATACCATATTATAATAATATTAATCTAAACAACATTTTATGCAGTAAACCAACTTAAAGTACAACATTATTCTACTAACCTGTGCCAATTTCAAATCGGCAAAAGAGTTTCCCATGTGGGCCCACGACTCGACAACGTAACATTGTGCAGCAGCCAGTTCCAGAGGGGAAGGAGAGTCTAGTTGAACGCGGAAAAGATCTAAATATCTTCGGAATGGCGACATTACTTGTCTCAGCTGTCATGTGGCATTTTCTGACGGCGATGGACAACGTGATCACTTTCGTTCTGATTGGCATCGGTATAATTTGATGAGAAAGATGTCCGAACTGCCCCCCGTGTCAAGGGAGACGTATACGAGAAGGTGGTTCAGGTCAGGGCCAGTGCGCCAAGGTAGGTCCAATTGGATCATATTAAATTTTCATGGCGTAGTTCAAATTTCCCACAGCCAGTAATACAAAGTAAGATTTACCTGCAAAAATGACAAAATGATGCTGGCTATAGTTTGGCCCGTGCCCCGTGTGCGAGAATGACCTGGCTTTTGGACTTGATATAATATAGAAAATCTTATCCATTGCAAGGTTATCAGACCTGTATGTGGGAAGCATGCAGCTGGGCATTTCTATAGGCTAAATACCTTCTCATACACACTTATTAGATGGCAAGTACTATACATATATATATATATATATAGATATATATATATATATATAATAATATATATATATATAATTATATAATATGTAATTATAATAGATGATATATATAATATATATATTATATATAATCCTATATATGTAATGATATTGTATAATACATACAACATATATATGTCACAAACCCCCCCCCCCCTATCCTTT
>NC_051393.1:16805498-16811002 GCF_015228065.2 Penaeus monodon
TGCACAGCATGTGATTATGCTTGTGCCATAAAATGTAAGTGAATAAAAGAGATATAAAAGTAACAAAGAATGAATGTATACCATGTGTTTGTGTGTGTGTGAGTAATTGTGTAAACAGATATAGGTATATTACAAATATAGAGTACCTTTGTGCAAAATTGCCTGCGTTGGGTTACACTAACTAGATAAATATAACTAGATAGATAGGAAAATATTGGTACATTTATCATGTGATGCAGCAATAATATGAGTGTATAATTATTTTATATACTTTACTCATGCTGATTATATAAGAATGAAGTAATGGAAATGTTATTATTTTAATTTACAGCTAATTTGACAGTCCACATGAGACTCAACCACTTTCAGGGAGCAAAGTTCAGCTGTACCAAGTGTGATTTCCTTGGAAATAGTCGGAAACAACTGAAGGAACATGAGAAAACTCATGCAAGTAAGTACATTATAAATGAGATTTTGCCCTTATTTAACTATAGCTTTTTAAAATACTTTCTTCCTGATTTTGAAATGAATACTAGTTGCTACTATGATTTTTATTTTGCAGTTAAATAATTGTTTAATGCTTAACATCACAGTTCTCCTTGCTTTGCTAATTCCTTTGATTAAATCATGTAAGATTTTGGAACCTTGATTGTAAATGATGAAATAAAGTATTATAGTAAAGATTTTTAGTAAAACCTTATTGCATTTTGAGATGCAAAAAGACAAAAGTCATTATCAGGAAAACAGGAATATTTCATTTTTTTGCCATGTGTGTCAACAGATGTGCTTATACAGTGTGAACTCTGTGACCATGTGAGTACTAGTAGCACTGGTCTTCGACAGCACATGTTGATACATTCCCAGGAGAAGCCCTTCCAATGTCGCTATTGTTCATTTACCTGCAAAACTACAGGTGAGTTTCAAAATGGTCTTGTATGAGAATTTAGGAAATATAAATATTCAAAATACTCTTAAATCTATTGTTTTTCATGACGGTATTAGATTTCTCTTAATGGCTATGATTAGCAACTTTCTTATTAATGTAAAAGTCACCAGAGGCCAAAGTAACATTAATTTTTTAGGTATATATTTTAAATTCTTTCTTAAAAAAAACAGTTTAGCTTGCCTGAATGTAAATTATAAACTTTTAACCCCAAATGGATGGGAAAGTCATGGACATACATGCCTCACCTGTTTACCTTTTTCCTTGATTTTCAAAAATATTTTATGTTATATTATATTTCACTTACCAATGTCAATAACATTATAGTAATTATCATGACTATAATAAAAATAGAATTACTGAGTGCATTGGCATTGAAAACATAAAGATAAGTCCATTCCGTAGAACTACTCAAAAGAATGCTGAACATTATATAACATATACTCAGATCAAAGTATATTTTTATGTCTTTCCAAGCTAAGTGATTCATAAAAACTATGCCACTTACATAATCCAGAAAAGCAGGGATTACAGAAATGGGCATAAAAATACTAATGTTATCTAATCTGAGTTCGAGGGTTCGAGTCACCGGCATTTGCGTTGTTCCCTTGGGCAAGGAACTTCACCTCGATTGCCTACCTAGCCACTGGGTGGGCAAACCAGCCCAAGTCAGTGCTGGTCCCAAGCCCGGATAAAATAGAGAGAATGATTACCTAAAAGGTAAAACACCGGCACTCTCTGTGGAAAGGAGCTGGGGACCCTACTGCGTACTCACTCCAAGAGCATCACAATATGAAAAACTACAATTAAGTATCATGCTGTGACCACGGCCGCTCAAACATGAGCCTATACCATTGAAAAAAAAAAGATAAATAAATAAAGTAAAATAAAAATAACACCATGGCTATTCATAGCATTAGTAAAAAAAATGTTTTTCCTGCCAACTCAAGGAAGGATGAAATCAAGTAAGGTCACAAGGGCTATTAACTCCTTTGTGGCTAAGCACTTGCAGAGCCATCTATGTGCAGAGACATTTCACAAAAAATTATGAAACGAGCACAGCATTTTCCCGGCGACATTGAGTTAATTTAGATTTGTAAAGCTAAAGACGTTAAATTTTGTTTTCTTAACTTCTGTACTAAACATAGAAATTACTATTTGTTATTTTGCTTCTTGTTTTCCCTTTGTTAGTTTCAGTTATATTTCTGGGCTTTTGACGTGAAATGGATGAAATAGTCAAAGAATTCTGATTGTAAAATTGTAAAAACAGATTATATCATAGTAAACCCAGTCCTGGGGGCAGGCTTTTAATCCTGCTTAATCCAGCTGTATTTGCTCATGTTAATTTTATATTAGGGAAATAATTATTAAGTAACAGAAAATATATATTTCAATACTGTCTTCTTGTCAGCATTTTTTTTTTTTTTTTTTTTTTTTTTAATTAATATTATTATTATTATTATTATTATTAATATTATTATTATTATTGTATCTTTTCAGTCTTCCATTACCATTATTTAGAATAGTCTTCTCTTCTTTAATATATACAAATGAGAGAATTTTCTTTTGCTCTGAAGGCAACTTGCGATATCATGTACGTAACAAGCATGGATGTGATGTCTCTGGACGGAAGAAAGGAAATGCTGCCAGTGGAATGACAGGAGGAAGAGGTCGAACAGCCACAGGTGCTGGAGGAGGTGCAGGACGCAGAACAGGTCGACCATCATGCTACAGAAGCTTCAAATGTAGTGATTGTGGGAGTGGCTTTGTGAGGGAGGACTCTTACAGGTAATAGCAAATTTTAATGCTCTTCTTTGTTTCACGTGTTCTTGCTATTCTGTCTTCTTTTTCAAATTATGTTAATATTTATAAATATTTTGGAATGGGATTGCAGATACTTTTAAAATCTGACCGACTGTTATTCCATTATGATTACTTTGAAGCCATTCATGTTTTATCTAAATTAAGTTGGATTTTTTAAAATGTCAAAATAATGAATAAAGGTGAAATTCTAAGAAAATAACCATCAAATACGAGTCTGCTTGACATTGCTCATTGAAAATTGAAAATAAGTTATTGCCTTTTTAATTTGATATGCAAGGTAAATTTTACAAAAATATTTCAGATCTTCAGATAGAAACTAAGTCTATTGCTATAGACATGTTGACAACTAGACAACAATTAAGAAATCTGCTCCATCTCCCTTTATACCCCTGAGCACTTTATGTTTCTGATGCTGTCGCATATGAGATCTGAAATTTTTTTGTAAAATTTACCTTGCATATCAAATTAAAAAGGAAATAACTTATTTTAAAATTTTCAATGAGCAATGTCAAGCAGACTCGTATTTGATGGTTATTTTCTTAGAATTTCACCTTTATTCATTATTTTGACATTTTAAAAATCCAACTTAATTTAGATAAAACATAAATGGCTTCAAGAATCATAATGGAATAACAGTCGGTCAGTTTTTTAAAAGTATCTGCAATCCCATTCCAAATATTTATAAATATTAACATAATTTGAAAGAAGACAGAATAGCAAGAACACGTGAAAAAAAGAAGAGCATTAAAATTTGCTATTACCTGTAAGAGTCCTCCCTCAAAAAGCCCTCCCACAATCACTACATTTGAAGCTTCTGTAGCATGATGGTCGACCTGTTCTGCGTCCTGCACCCCCCAGCCCCTGTGGCTGTTCGACCTCTTCCTCCTGTCATTCCACTGGCAGCATTTCCTTTCTTCCGTCCAGAGACATCACATCCATGCTTGTTACGTAACATGATATCGCAAGTTGCCTTCAGAGCAAAAGAAAATTCTCTCATTTGTATATATTAAAGAAGAGAAGACTATTCTAAATAATGGTAATGGAAGACTGAAAAAAATACAATAATAAAAATAATATTAATAATAATAATAATAATAAAAATATTAATTAAAAAAAAAAAAAAAAAAAAAAAATGCTGACAAGAAGACGTATTGAAATATATATTTTGGTTTACTTAATAATTATTTCCCTAATATAAAAATTAACATGAGCAAATACACTGGATTAAGCAGGATTAAAAGCCTGCCCCCAGGACTGGGTTTACTATGATATAAACTGTTTTTTTAACAATTTTACAATCAGAATTCTTTGACTATTTCATCCATTTCACGTCAAAAGCCAGAAATATAACTGAAACTAACAAAGGGAAAACAAGAAGCAAAATAACAAATAGTAATTTCTATGTTTAGTACAGAAGTTAAGAAACAAATTTAACGTCTTTAGCTTTACAAATCTAAATTAAACTCAATGTCGCCGGGAAAATGCTGTGCTCGTTTTATAAATTTTTTGTGAAATGTCTGTGCACATAGATGGCTCTGCAAGTGCTTTGTCAAAAAGGAGTTAATAGCCCTTGTGACCTTACTTGATTTCATCCTTCCTTGATTTTGGCAGGAAAAACATTTTTTTTACTAATGCTATGAATAGCCATGGTGGTTATTTTTTTTTTACTTTTTTTATTTATCTTTTTTTTTAAATGGTATAGGCTCATGTTTGAGCGGCCGTGGTCACAGCATGATACTTAATTGTAGTTTTTCATATTGTGATGCTCTTGGAGTGAGTACGCAGTAGGGTCCCCAGCTCCTTTCCACAGAGAGTGCCGGTGTTTTACCTTTTAGGTAATCATTCTCTCTATTTTATCCGGCTTGGGGCCAGCCTGACTTGGGCTGGTTTGCCCACCCCGTGGCTAGGTAGGCAATCGAGGTGAAGTTCCTTGCCCAAGGGAACAACGCAAATGCCGGTGACTCGAACCCTCGAACTCAGATTAGATAACATTAGTATTTTTATGCCCATTTCTGTAATCCCTGCTTTTCTGGATTATGTAAGTGGCATAGTTTTTATGAATCACTTAGCTTGGAAAGACATAAAAATTACTTTGATCTGAGTATATGTTATATAATGTTCAGCATTCTTTTGAGTAGTTCTACGGAAAGGACTTATCTTTATGTTTTTCAATGCCAATGCACTCAGTAATTCTATTTTTTATTAGTCATGATAATTACTATAATGTTTTGACATTGGTAAGTGAAATATAATATAACTAAAATATTTTTGAAAATCAAAGGAAAAGGTAAACGTTAGGCATGTATGTCCAGACTTTCCCATCCATTTGGGGTTTTAAAAATTTATAATTTACATTTAGGCAAGCTAAACTGTTTTTTTTAAGAAAGAATTTAAAAATATACCTAAAAATTAATGTTACTTTGGCCTCTGGGGACTTTTACATTAATAAGAAAGTTTTCTAATCATAGCCATTAAAAGAAATCTAATACCGTCATGAAAAACAATAGATTTAAGAGTATTTTGAATATTTATATTTCCTAAATTCTCATACAAGACCATTTTGAAACTCACCTGTAGTTTTGCAGGTAAATGACATAGCGACATAAAGGCTTCTCCTGGGAATGTATCAAAATGGCTTCGAAGACCATGCTACTATACTCACTGGGCACAGGTTTACACTGTATAAGCACATCTGTTGACACCTGGCAAAAAATGAATATTCCTGTTTTCCCGATAA
>NC_051393.1:16811102-16817373 GCF_015228065.2 Penaeus monodon
AAAGAGGGATAACTACCCTCAGCAGGTCTTGAGATGGTACTGACTGCCGATGGCAGCCAGATAGCATGTAAACTTCCACAACCAACTTTAACAGTTCAGTAGATGCCACAAATGCCTTCTGCTTTACCACCCCTCAGTTTGGGGACTGCCTCCCTTAACCTCTATTGGGGTAGAAGGGCACTATAGTACATAATCATCCAGCCATCCTGGGCGAGACCGCTGCGTTGCTCTAGTGCGACCTCGTTCTGTCAAGGTGAAGGTAACTTGTCCACTCTGCCTCCTGCTCCCACTTTGTTCTGCAGTCGTCTTCACGGCGGCCTCAGCTGACCATTGGACTCATGGTACTGAGCAGAGGAGAGGCAAGTCATGACACTCCCCATCTTTGAGGATTTCTTCAACTCACTAAGTTGGTGCCAACATCTGCTGAGAGCTGCTCTGAACCATGAAAATGCATCAGTGATAGAGGGCTGTACAGGCATCTTGAAGTCCCTGACGATGATCAGGCATTCTCTGGAGGGCTCATACATGTCCCAGGAGATAGCCCAGAAATGAGACCTTCCTTTTGCAGACTGAATTTCTTTGACTGCAATGTAAGCCCGCTTACTTGTAAACCTGCCAAAAGGCCTCCTCCATAATGGTGTCATAGAGGAGAGTATCATCAACACATTTATACTTCCGAGGCAGGTCCATAATGGCATCATTGAACCCCATTGCAATCATATTGCACAGAACTTTAACAATGGCACTCCATTCCATAGTTTCATGAATTCCATGGGGCCTTCGCACAAGACAAATCTGTATCCAAACTCTCTGAGGTAGTCATAAACTGAACAACTCTGCGCCCAGTATGATGGCATCACAACACCAATAATTAAATCCCATTTGCCTGCAATTTCCCCTGCCTTGCTCCACTTGTGCAACAGTTTCACTTACTATGGGTTATATTCCAGATAAAATGAAGACAACAAAGGTTACTCCAGTTCACAAATCAGGCTGCGTAACCGACATTCATAACTACAGACCAGTATCCTTCTGCCTGTAATAAGTAAAATTCTGGGAAAAAATCATCTATATCAGATTGAAATTGTCTCTACATAACAGTATTCTGTTAGATTGCCACTTTGGATTTACTAGGAATAAAGCAATAGAAATTGGCTGTTATGTCTTTTCTAATCATTATCTACAAGGCCTTTGTCTAGATTTAAGGCTTTTAATTGGGTTAATTGCCCAATTCTGGTGTCAGGCTCTGCTAACCACTCGTTTTCATTCATATCTGTCAAATATATATCAGTTTGTTTCATATAATGGCTCTAGCTCATTATCTCATGGTTACTTGTAAGTACACCATGACTGCAATGGTGGTTAGGGCCTCTTCTTTTTCTGATCTGCATCAATAGTTTTGTGAAAACATCCTCGTATCTGAATTCATCTTGAATGCTGATGACAGTAGCCTCTATGCTTCAGGCAATAATATTAATCAACTCACTAGTAACATCAGTGGAGACATTACACTATCAGTACTGGATTTCTTCAAACTAACACCAAACATTGGTAAATCCCATATGTTATATCTAATGGTAATCAGAAAACCGAAACTAAATGACTACAAAAGAACCTATTCCTTTACGAAATGTTAAAGATATCCTCTACATCCAACTCACTATTAATTAAAACCCCGTGCCAAACCAGTCCAAGACATGTATTTTATATCATGGTGTAAGTGTAAAGAATAATCTGCCCTCACATCTCCACAATGCTCCATCACTACTGTCACCAAACATCTTTAAAGACCCATCTATTACTTATGACAGAGTGAATTCTGATGTACAGAAACAATGTAAAAAGTAATTTGTAAATTTTTATATACATGTAGGTATCAGCGTGTACTTATGCATATTTATGAATGCTTATTTATGTGTACAAATGTGTCTCTGTAATACATTTATAAATATACGTGTATGTGTACATGCAAATGTATGCAAGGTTAAAATGTGGGTAAGCATATATGTATGTTTGTATATAGGTATAAGTATGTATGTTTGTGTGTGTGTATAAATGTATATGCACGTATGTTTGTGTATAAAAAAGTATATGTATGTATGTGTTTATGTATGTAGGTATAATTATATATGTGTGTATATATAGATATAATCTTGTGCATTTTTTTCTTTTATGAATATCATTTATTACGATATAGTCCGACTTACTAGTATGTCTTTTGTTATATATAATATATTGTATATTTCTATCTTTATTACTGTTACCGTCTCCAATCCACCTGTGAGTGGAATGACTGTGACTAAAAACTTAAATGCAAATTAATTCTCATATAACAAGGTGCCTCAGGAGGCTCAGCCATTCTATTTTTTATTTGTGTATACCAAACTGTCTGTATGTATATTGGATATATAAACGTAACCAGTATCAATCCCCTGCTGACAATCAGCAACATGATGGTCATGAGGCCACTCTTGTCATCCAACTCCACTTGGTGGTAGTACCACTTGGCATCAACAACAGTCTTACAGGACTGTGTGGGACTCCAGGGGCCATGCTAATGGGAATGGCCATTTAGCTTTTTGAAATCAATTGAGCGGCGAGTTTGCCCGATTTCTTCGCCACCAGTACAATTCTGGTGCACCATTCCATGGCTTACCCAACGGCCTTGATGAATTACACCTTTCCTGCTGTATGACAGTGCTTGGGGACTGAGACGGGTAACGCAATGTCAAAGTTATATCTAACGGGGCGTTAGTGGCATCCATATCATGTAACACGAAATATGAATATTATTAGACATTTCAGAACCATTAATTTTTCTTCTTCAATTTGTTTGACTTATCAGACAACAGTGCTATTACCATGGCATTTATTTTTGGACGTAAGTTACTCGGATCTATATATCATGTGGCAGGGGTACAGGATACAGGATGGTATTAGTAGTTTATAAATAACTTTTACAAAAACTGCCCTGATAAAGTAAAGCACGTAAGAATATTGCTACGCATGGTCTTTGTCTCTTCGAACGGTTAACATGAAAGGATGACTGGCATTGTTACATGAGGGGCCCGGGCAACATGACGCAACTGGGTGTGAGCGGAAAGGGCTCACAGCCAGTTGCGTCATGTTTGCCCAGGTCCCTTCATGTTAACACATGCCCAGGTCATCCTTTTCATGTTAACACGTTTCGCACAGAGACAAAGACCCACTGGCGTAGCAATATTCCTTTACTGTGGTCTTTACTTTTCATCATGCAGATTTTGTAAAAGTTATTTATAAACTACTAATACCATCCTGTATCCTGTATCCCTGCTCACATGATATATATGATCCGAGTAACTTACGTCCTAAATAAATGCCATGGTAATAGCACTGTTGTCTGATAAGTCAAACAAATTGAAGAAGAAAAATTAATGGTTCTGAAATGTCTAATAATATTCATATTTCGTGTTACATGATATGGATGCCACTAACGCCCCCGTTAGATATAACTTTGACATTGCGTTACCCGTCTCAGTCCCCAAGCACTGTCATACAGCAGGAAAGGTGTAATTCATCAAGTGCCCGTTGGGTAAGCCATGGAATGGTGCACCAGAATTGTACTGGTGGCGAAGAAATCGGGCAAACCTCGCCGCTCAATTGATTTTCAAAAGCTAAATGGCCATTCCCATTAGCATGGCCCCTGGAGTCCCACCACAGTCCTGTAAGACTGTTGTTGATGCCAAGTGGTACTACCACCAAGTGGAGTTGGATGACAAGAGTTGGCCTCATGACCATCATGTTGCTGATTGTTCAGCAGGGGATTGATACTGGTTACGTTTATATATCCAATATACATACAGACAGTTTGGTATACACAAATAAAAAATAGAATGGCTGAGCCTCCTGAGGCACCTTGTTATATGAGAATTAATTTGCATTTAAGTTTTTAGTCACAGTCATTCCACTCACAGGTGGATTGGAGACGGTAACAGTAATAAAGATAGAAATATACAATATATTATATATAACAAAAGACATACTAGTAAGTCGGACTATATCGTAATAAATGATATTCATAAAAGAAAAAAATGCACAAGATTATATCTATATATACACACATATATAATTATACCTACATACATAAACACATACATACATATACTTTTTTATACACAAACATACGTGCATATACATTTATACACACACACAAACATACATACTTATACCTATATACAAACATACATATGCTTACCCACATTTTAACCTTGCATACATTTGCATGTACACATACACGTATATTTATAAATGTATTACAGAGACACATTTGTACACATAAATAAGCATTCATAAATATGCATAAGTACACGCTGATACCTACATGTATATAAAAATTTACAAATTACTTTTTACATTTGTTTCTGTACATCAGAATTCACTCTGTCATAAGTAATAGATGGGTCTTTAAAGATTGTTTGTGACAGTAGTGATGGAGCATTGTGGAGATGTGAGGGCAGATTATTCTTTACACTTACACCATGATATAAAATACATGTCTTGGACTGGTTTGGCACGGGGTGTTTTAATTAATAGTGAGTTGGATGTAGAGGATATCTTTAACATTTCTGTAAGGAATAGGTTCTTTTGTAGTCATTTAGTTTCGGTTTTCTGATTACCATTAGATATAACATATGGGATTTACCAATGTTTGGTGTTAGTTTGAAGAATCCAGTACTGATAGTGGTAATGTCTCACTGATGTTACTAGTGAGTTGATTAATATTATTGCCTGAAGCATAGAGGCTACTGTCATCAGCATTCAAGATGAATTTCAGATACGAGGATGTTTTTCACAAAACTATTGATGCAGATCAGAAAAGAAGAGGCCCTAACCACCATTGCAGTCATGGTGTACCTTACAAGTACCATGAGATAATGAGCTAGAGCCATTATATGAAACAAACTGATATATATTTGACAGATATGAATGAAACGAGTGGTTAGCAGAGCACTGACACCAGAATTGGGCAATTAACCCATTAAAAGCCTTAAATCTAGACAAAGGCCTTGTAGATAATGATTAGTAAAAGACATAACAGCCATTTCTATTGCTTTATTCCTAGTAAATCCAAAGTGGCAATCTAACAGAATACTGTTATGTATAGAGACAATTTCCAATCTGATATAGATGATTTTTTTCCAGAATTTTACTTATTACAGGCAGAAGTGATACTGGTCTGTAGTTATGAATGTCGGTTACGCAGCCTGATTTGTGAACTGGAGTAACCTTTGTTGTCTTCATTTTATCTGGATATATACCCATAGTAAGTGAACTGTTGCACAAGTGGAGCAAGGCAGGGGAAATTGCAGGCAAATGGGATTTAATTATTGGTGTTGTGATGCCATCATACTGGGCGCAGAGTTGTTCAGTTTATTGACTACCTCAGAGAGTTTGGATACAGATTTGTCTTGTGCGAAGGCCCATGGATTCATGAAACTATGGAATGGAGTGCCATTGTTAAAGTTCTGTGCAATATGATTGCAATGGGGTTCAATGATGCCATTATGGACCTGCCTCGGAAGTATAAATGTGTTGATGATACTCTCCTCTATGACACCATTATGGAGGAGGCCTTTTGGCAGGTTTACAAGTAAGCGGCTTACATTGCAGTCAAAGAAATTCCAGTCTGCAAAAGGAAGGTCTCATTTCTGGGCTATCTCCTGGGACATGTATGAGCCCTCCAGAGAATGCCTGATCATCGTCAGGGACTTCAAGATGCCTGTACAGCCCTCTATCACTGATGCATTTTCATGGTTCAGAGCAGCTCTCAGCAGATGTTGGCACCAACTTAGTGAGTTGAAGAAATTCCTCAAAAGATGGGGAGTGTCATGACTTGCCTCTCCTCTGCTCAGTACCATGAGTCCAATGGTCAGGCTGAGGCCGCCGTGAAGACGACTGCAGAACAAAGTGGGAGCAGGAGGCAGAGTGGACAAGTTACCTTCACCTTGACAGAACGAGGTCGCACTAGAGCAACGCAGCGGTCTCGCCCAGGATGGCTGGATGATTATGTACTATAGTGCCCTTCTACCCCAATAGAGGTTAGGGAGGCAGTCCCCAAACTGAGGGGTGGTAAAGCAGAAGGCATTTGTGGCATCTACTGAACTGTTAAAGTTGGTTGTGGAAGTTTACATGCTATCCTGGCTGCCATCCGGCAGTCTAGTACCATTCCTCAAGACCTGCTGAGGGGCTTAGTTATCCCTCTTGGAAGCCTAAAGGGATGTGGTACTGCAGA
>NC_051393.1:16817473-16829973 GCF_015228065.2 Penaeus monodon
AGGAAGTGCATCTACCCAAACTAATGATGGCACTGTCAATGGGTATAGTTCATATGTCATAACCATTGATGGAATATCAACAGTGTTTTCAAACCCAGTGCGTATAGCAGGAAGCACAGTGAGCACAGAGACTGGGGAACAGATTCCTGGTACAGTAGAAGTCATCACCGGAGACCTGATTACTTCTTCAGGACACAAAGGAACAGCAGGACCTCCACCATATGATCTGGATGCTGAGAATAGAGGGTCAACTTCCCACCATGGGTATAATTTGTCCCAGGATAACAAGACTGATAAGAACCAGGCCATATATAGCATTGCGCCAGAGGACAAAGGACCCCAAAACCACTCTACATTTGGTCACTCAGGTGTACAGAGTCATGGTGGTTCAAATGCAGAGTACATCACCCACACAGCCTCACAGCAAGAGCTCCAGCAGGTGGTTCTGGTTCAACATCATCCCCAACCTGGCATGGAAGGCAATCTGGAACACTCTATACAGGTCCATAATTTGTCTGGAAAGGCACCAAAGTCAGAGGAGGTTTAGAGGCCAAATTAGTTAAAATATTACATGTTGGTGTTTCACTATTAAGTGCTTATGAAAGTCTAATCAGATTGAAAAAAATGGACATGGATGCATACCCTAATTCATAAGCTCTTATACATGCATTTACAGATTGCTCTCTTTATTTCTTTTTCTTTCTCAGTTATTCAGTTACACACACACACATTATACTCTTTGCATCTGCTGTCATAATTCCTCATTAACTTATATATTCAGCAGCACACTAATGTGTACAAATTCAGACTTACTTGTGTAGTGAAGGGTAATCAGTTTATTTTTCTTATGGATTTTTAGGATCTCTGTAAAACATGCATATCAGAATCAGTTACTGATGGTTAGTGATTTTTTTTCTCTGCTTTTAATTTTACATGTATGCTAGAGAAAAATGTGTTGTTAGTGAAAATACTTATATTTTGTGATATAGCTCTTAAAGGAAAGAAATCATACATGCATGCATGTTTGTATTTTTCTTACAAGGAATTTTAATTAATTCATAAAGCAGATCATGTATATTTCAAACAAGTTCCTCATGTAATAAGAATTTATTTTTGAAAAATCAACACGGTAATCACTGAAGATTAAAAGATATAATTTATGCAGCTTATTTCAACATGTCTAATGTAACTCTACTATCATATATGGAGAGAAGTAAAAGTGAGAATGATTATGGAGCTGATGAAGCTTTATGCTAAAATGTCTTGATCCTTTAGAGAGGGAATTGAAAATTTTACCAGCTCATGAGATTATTTTCATAAAAAGCATTTTTGTTGCATACAAATAAAGACAAGATGAGTAATATATTTTGATAATTTTGCTTAATTTTTTGTTGTTTGTGGTTAAATATATTGTAATGCCTAGCTAGTGACGAAACATTTTAGGATTTTAGGAAATGGAAAGGTATATGTGGCAGAAAATGGGTCAAGTTCCCAAAGCTTTCAGAGAGATAGGGTAGGTGACACTCCTCCCTTGGGCCTCACATGACATATAAACCATCAGCAAACTGCGCAACATTAAACATAATTTCACAAATCTTTATGGAGGGATATGCCATTAACATGTATGAATAGTTATGTATCATGGTTATTTACCCATTCATGATAGATGAAATTTTGAATAAAGTGAGGCCAGAGTGCATCAGCACATCTCCGCACACTACTGTCCAGCTTATGACTGGGACCTAGGATTATGAGATAATAGGATGTCAGCTGATGCGAAGGGATTAAAATGATCATCAGATGAGTGCTTTCTTTTATTTTTTCAAATGCAGACATGAACTGTAAAAGGTTATAGAAGCAGTGAATTGTCAGACGGTAACTTTGTATATTATTGGAAAGGGATCAGAGGGTAGTGTGAGTTTTAAATTTGATAGTAAGAAAAGGGAAGATATCACAATAGCTTGTCGACATAAGAGGGAAATCATTTTAAGAAGTAAGAGGAATTATCTACAATGTTTTCAGGTCTTGTGAACCAAGGAAATGAAAATATTGTTGTATATTTTTTTTGTTTGTGCTCTCAATTTATAACAGGAAAACTGAGACATGGGAATTGTTATAGTTGCATTGCTTATTGTTACATAGCATGTTTTATTTTAGGACACTCTCTCAACACCTATGCTCAGATGAAAGAAATAGGGAATTAGTTTCAATATACTTATAAAGATGAAACATTTTCTACATTGACATTGTGTTTCAGTAAAAAATTTAATGTCCACTTAAGATTGCCAGGTTCTACTAGTAATGACATTAGTATAATGTGTTACATTGAGTAGAATAAAGATTTATTACACTGGAGAGTTACAATTGTTACAAGTTAGATCATAAAAAAAAAAAAATAAATAAAAATAAAAATAAAAAATTGCTGTGCACATGGTGTGGATGTTGGATACAAACATTTTATTTTTCTTGAATAAGACGGTGTAAATATGTGCAAGTGTGACAAGTAAATTATTTTGATGAATGAAATTTACCATAGTATTAAAGTTTAATGACTGTATCATTGAGAGAAATTGTATTTGTTTTTAGAATATGGAGAGTTGTGGTTAGTATTCATTTTAGTATAAATTAATGTGCTGAAAGGGAGATTATATATTTCATTTTTAAACATATCAAGGCATACAACAATAAGTTCTACGAGTTGAAAAGAACATTTCAATTTAAAACATCATTACAGTGTACAAAAAAAGGAAGATTTCTGTAATTCTTCTCTTGTGAGGATCTTCTGAAATTGTATCCTTATTAGGAAATGGTGGTATTTATTAGCAGTATCTAATTTTTCAGCAAGTGGAACATTTGTCATACTGATGTTTAAATATTAAACTGTTTATTTTAAGCTCATTATTTTTCCTTTTTCACATTGGCCATATGAATCTGTATGACTGTACTGACCTTCAAAATTGATTATAAAACAATGCAAGTTATGACTCTAAGACAGATTGTGTGTATGTATTTTATGTACTTATATTGCATTGGACCTAATAGCCAAAAGACTTCAGAATGTTACTGTTAAAAAAAGCAGTGATACATGACATTCTGCCTTTTCTTTTTCGTTTATTTTTCCAAGTAAAGTCAAGTAAACACAAAATGTTATTTATAAACTGAATTCAAGTAAGTTTCTCCTGACTCTAAAGAATGATCAAAGTAAATCAATATTAGTTAACACATTGTTATTGTATTATCATCATTGTTATTTTTTTTTTCTCCTTCATTATCAATGTGTGCACAAGTCTGTGTGCACAACTGTGCATGTCTGTGTCTTGTTTTTTCTAGCATGGAAATTAGTAGAAAGGTTTTGAGGAGTATGTTTCTTGTTTGTGTATATATTTTGTTGTTTGTGGCTCAAAATGTAAATTAGCCAGTCTGTTCCTGAATTTGAAAACTGATAAATCTTTTCAACTGCCTTATGGAAGCAGATTAATTGTATATGATTTTATACAATTTATTTCCTACAAAGATTGTTAGTAGCTTTAAGGGTTTCTTGCCATTGTCAAAGTAACCTCACTATTATATGTAACAATTTTGCTAATGAGGAAAGTTGTTTAGCTACCTGTAGACTGATGCAAAACATTTTTGTTGTTGTTTAGTACAAGTATATGGATGTGTTTGTATTTGTGTGTAAATGTGTACACCCATGTATGTGTTAATGTATCATGTTTGCAGCATGTTTATGCATTTGCATGCATACATGTCCACTTCCACGTGTGTGTGTGTGTGTGTGTGTGTGTGTGTGTGTGTGTGTGTGTGTGTGTGTGTGTGTGTGAGTGAGTGAGTGAGTGAGTGAGTGAGTGAGTGAGTGAGTGAGTGAGTGAGTGAGTGAGTGAGTGAGTGAGTGAGTGAGTGCGTGCGTGCGTGCGTGCGTGCGTGCTCTCTCTCACTTCAATGTGTGTATCATTGCATGTTTGTGTGTCTTGGTTTCACACATGTACACAAATACACCATCATAGAAAGAGTGGGATGTTAAGCAAACCATTTTAAATTTTGCAACCTTTGTTCATTGTACATTAGATGTTGCTATCTGAAAAGCAAATTTCCTGTTTTATATATTAAGGTTGGACCCGAGATGCAGAAATGGACTTCAATGTTTTCATAGTTAGGAACAACAAAATATGTTTATGATAAAGAAACCACGTGTCAAACAGATTGTGTAACAATATTTTATGATTCTTTAGGTATAATATACAAAGTGAAGAGTAAAGCATTCTTTGGTCTTATATTCTGTGATAATATTTAGTGTACTAGAAATGTTCCTAGGTTGATCTTTTTACAATAAATTAATTTGTTAGCCACTGGAAAGCATTTATTAAACCCCTTTTTTCAGTTAAGTGAAACCTCTGAAAAACAAATTTTATACTGAGTGCATATTCTGAATGTTGTTTGTAGTGGCACATGCACTGTCTGTATTAACCCTATCTGCTCAAAAAGTAAAACAATGAAATATATGTATATAAAGAAATATTGATAAAACAAAAGAGTTACAATAATCACATAATTATTTATAGAATTCTTTTTTATGTGATGTATCAAAAACGTTTCAGTTGAAAGATTATTTCAACAAAGAATGTCCAATTTAATTTTAAAAATTCGGAGTTGCTCATTGAAAGGCAGCAAGTATACTGAGAAAGCAATATTTTCTTTTAATCATTATAGAAATTGTGTTGCATCCACAAGGATCCCTAATTGTGAGCCACCAGTCCATCTCTAATTCTGTGCAATGGATCTGATCAATCTGCCTGGTGGACAAGATTGTCCTCAGGGGTCAAGCCAGGTATCTGTGCAGCCCGAATTGTCGATCCTGAATTGTACAAGTATTAGATCCTACACTGGCCTCAAGGTGTAACTGTTGGTTGTACACAGGGTTCTGCCAGCTGTACCTAACAATCTGGGGGAAGGATCTGTTGTAAAAGGCATCAAGAAGAGTCACAGGATTGCATCCAAGTTTCATTTCCATAAAACAAAAAAGGCATTATCAGGGCCTTGAAGACATGAAGCTTGGTCCTTCTGGACAGGTATCAGTATCTTCAAATACTCTTGCTAAATGTTTTGAGAACCGCCATTAGGGTTTCAAGAGACTTGGGTTGGATGGCAACACTATCAGCAAAGATAAGGTCTGTGACATTGATATTGCCTAGGGTAGTTTTGCTAGCAATTTTTAATTACTAACAAAACATTGTGGAAGCTTCAAATAAAATGGAAAAAGTACTTGATTACTCTGCAACTTACATCGTTTACACCACTCTTTGTTTTGCAAAGAACTTTCAAAAGTATTTCTCAGATTCAGTAAAAACTTCCTTTTCTTATTACATACGTTGTTCTTCATATGAAAATGGAAGTTGAATGAAGTTTTTCATCTTATCATATTGTGTTATTAGAAGTCCAAATCTCAGACAATTGAATAATTCCAAAGATAATGGGAATTTCCTTGTCTCATAGCCTGAATTATATCAACAAATCAAGTTGCACAGGCTTTTCTTCGATATTTTTGAGCCTTTTAGGTTGTATCATTGAGGGTCATAGAAGTACAGACTGATTTTAAAGATATTTTATTCATCCCACCGAGATCAAAACCATTTCATAAGACTTGGACACATTGCAAATTCTTACCATGTCGTTTCAGCGACCATCATGATTGACTTCTAATTTTACCCATATGGAGTGAACATTTATTTGATATACTGCTAAAAAGACAGAGATTTTATGCACTTTTATATAAGAATTCTGTACCAAGAAACACATAATGTGATTCATAATTAATGAAAATATAAATCCCTATCTGAGACTATCACACTCTGGTTCATTGCCCGAGTGTTTCAAGATAAGAGGCATACAAACTTGAAAAGATGTTTCAACAGATTCCAATAACTGCACATAAAGGGCAAACATGCATATAAGTATATCAAAATGGTAGGGGTTTCAGATATGCTATATAATAGGCCTTAAGTTCAGGACCAGCTCCCTTATCATCCCCGAAGTATGAGTACTTACCTGTTTAGCCAAAGATATGGAATTCTTGGTCATTCTAAGTAATCCTTTGATAATATAATATTGCTCTACAGAATGCCCTGAACTTAACAAATTAACAGCTGCTCTTGTGACACATTACCATTCTTGTAACAGATTCTATCAATTATGCTCTAATTTTTTTTCTGGCATCTTTGTAAGATGATTAACAAGTTATATTACCCTCCCCCCTTTGTTCTTTTAGTGGCCAGCTACTATGAAGATGAGGTGCCATTATGAATGACCATTGGACCACCATTGGCCAGCTGTAGATGCTTAGCTGGACCTCTACCCTGATGCACGCATTGCAGTCTTACAGATGTTGCAAATGGCTCAAGGATGAGTCTTGGGCATGTAAACAACATCCAGCCAGATCAGATTGATGCACTTTGCAAATCTGTCCCCAGCTGAACAAAGACTCTTTCATCACTGGACACAGTTGCTTTGCACCCCTTTTACTCCCAAGCGTGGTTGATCCAAGGTTAATGCCCTTCATGTTGACTTACTTTTCCCTCCCATAGCTTAGAACCTTCGTTCTAAGCTATAACTGGAAGAATCTGACACTCAAATGGGTGGAACCAAGCACTCGGAGAGACAGATCTCACAGCCACCATCCTTGAAGTACAAAGATTCCTTCCATGTACTGAACCAAGACCTTCCTCTATTTCATTGATGCAGTCTGTTATCAACTTGCTTCAGTCTTCAGTGCCTCAGTAAGTAGTCTCTGATACATCTTTGAAAGATATGAGTGAGAACTTTGCCTGGTATGCTGGTCAGTGAGCCTGCTGAGCTGCGATAGCTTCTGCAGTACCACATCCCTTTAGGCTTCCAAGAGGGATAACTAAGCCCCTCAGCAGGTCTTGAGGAATGGTACTAGACTGCCGGATGGCAGCCAGGATAGCATGTAAACTTCCACAACCAACTTTAACAGTTCAGTAGATGCCACAAATGCCTTCTGCTTTACCACCCCTCAGTTTGGGGACTGCCTCCCTAACCTCTATTGGGGTAGAAGGGCACTATAGTACATAATCATCCAGCCATCCTGGGCGAGACCGCTGCGTTGCTCTAGTGCGACCTCGTTCTGTCAAGGTGAAGGTAACTTGTCCACTCTGCCTCCTGCTCCCACTTTGTTCTGCAGTCGTCTTCACGGCGGCCTCAGCCTGACCATTGGACTCATGGTACTGAGCAGAGGAGAGGCAAGTCATGACACTCCCCATCTTTTGAGGAATTTCTTCAACTCACTAAGTTGGTGCCAACATCTGCTGAGAGCTGCTCTGAACCATGAAAATGCATCAGTGATAGAGGGCTGTACAGGCATCTTGAAGTCCCTGACGATGATCAGGCATTCTCTGGAGGGCTCATACATGTCCCAGGAGATAGCCCAGAAATGAGACCTTCCTTTTGCAGACTGGAATTTCTTTGACTGCAATGTAAGCCGCTTACTTGTAAACCTGCCAAAAGGCCTCCTCCATAATGGTGTCATAGAGGAGAGTATCATCAACACATTTATACTTCCGAGGCAGGTCCATAATGGCATCATTGAACCCCATTGCAATCATATTGCACAGAACTTTAACAATGGCACTCCATTCCATAGTTTCATGAATTCCATGGGGCCTTCGCACAAGACAAATCTGTATCCAAACTCTCTGAGGTAGTCAATAAACTGAACAACTCTGCGCCCAGTATGATGGCATCACAACACCAATAATTAAATCCCATTTGCCTGCAATTTCCCCTGCCTTGCTCCACTTGTGCAACAGTTCACTTACTATGGGTATATATCCAGATAAAATGAAGACAACAAAGGTTACTCCAGTTCACAAATCAGGCTGCGTAACCGACATTCATAACTACAGACCAGTATCACTTCTGCCTGTAATAAGTAAAATTCTGGAAAAAAATCATCTATATCAGATTGGAAAATTGTCTCATACATAACAGTATTCTGTTAGATTGCCACTTTGGATTTACTAGGAATAAAGCAATAGAAATGGCTGTTATGTCTTTTACTAATCATTATCTACAAGGCCTTTGTCTAGATTTAAGGCTTTTAATTGGGTTAATTGCCCAATTCTGGTGTCAGTGCTCTGCTAACCACTCGTTTCATTCATATCTGTCAAATATATATCAGTTTGTTTCATATAATGGCTCTAGCTCATTATCTCATGGTTACTTGTAAGGTACACCATGACTGCAATGGTGGTTAGGGCCTCTTCTTTTTCTGATCTGCATCAATAGTTTTGTGAAAAACATCCTCGTATCTGAAATTCATCTTGAATGCTGATGACAGTAGCCTCTATGCTTCAGGCAATAATATTAATCAACTCACTAGTAACATCAGTGGAGACATTACCACTATCAGTACTGGATTTCTTCAAACTAACACCAAACATTGGTAAATCCCATATGTTATATCTAATGGTAATCAGAAAACCGAAACTAAATGACTACAAAAGAACCTATTCCTTTACAGAAATGTTTAAAGATATCCTCTACATCCAACTCACTATTAATTAAAACACCCCGTGCCAAACCAGTCCAAGACATGTATTTTATATCATGGTGTAAGTGTAAAGAATAATCTGCCCTCACATCTCCACAATGCTCCATCACTACTGTCACAAACAATCTTTAAAGACCCATCTATTACTTATGACAGAGTGAATTCTGATGTACAGAAACAAATGTAAAAAGTAATTTGTAAATTTTTATATACATGTAGGTATCAGCGTGTACTTATGCATATTTATGAATGCTTATTTATGTGTACAAATGTGTCTCTGTAATACATTTATAAATATACGTGTATGTGTACATGCAAATGTATGCAAGGTTAAAATGTGGGTAAGCATATATGTATGTTTGTATATAGGTATAAGTATGTATGTTTGTGTGTGTGTATAAATGTATATGCACGTATGTTTGTGTATAAAAAAGTATATGTATGTATGTGTTTATGTATGTAGGTATAATTATATATGTGTGTATATATAGATATAATCTTGTGCATTTTTTTCTTTTATGAATATCATTTATTACGATATAGTCCGACTTACTAGTATGTCTTTTGTTATATATAATATATTGATATTTCTATCTTTAGTACTGTTACCGTCTCCAATCAAACCTGTGAGTGAATGACTGTGACTAAAAAACTACATGCCAAATTAATTCTCCATTTTATAACAAGGTGCCTCAAGAGGCTCAGCCATTCTATTTTTTATTTGTGTATACCAAACCTGTCTGATGTATATTGGGATATATAAACGTAACCAGTATCAATCCCCTGTCGGACAATCAGCAAAATGGATGGTCATGAGGCCAACTATGTAATACAACTCCACTTGGTGGTAGTACCACTTGGCATCAACAACAGTCTACGGACTGTGGTGGGACTCCAGGGGCCATGCTAATGGGAATGGCCAGTTAGCTTTGAAAATCCAATTGAGCGGCGAGGTTTGCCGATTTCTTCGCCACCGTACACTTCTGGGCACCATTACATGCTTACCAAGGGCACTGATGAATTACCACTTCCTGCTGTATGACAGGCTTGGGGACTGGACGGGTAACGCAATGTCAAAAGTTAATCGCACGGGGGCGTTAGTGGCATCCATATCAGTAACACGAATTGGAATATTATTAGACATTTTCAGAACCATTAATTTTTCTTCTTCAATTGTTGGACTTATCAGACAAACCAGTCTAGTACCATAGGCATTATTTAGGACGTAAGTTACTCGGATCATATATATCATGTGAGCAGGGATAAGGTACAGGATGGTAATTAGAGTTTATAAATAACTTTAACAAAATCTTGCATGTGAAAAGTAAAAGACCAAATAAAAGGCATATTGCTACGCCAGTGGGTCTTTGTCTCTGTGCGGAAACGTGTTAACATGAAAAGGATGACCTGGGCATGTGTTAACAGAAGGGATGGGCAACATGACGCACTGGTGTGAGCGGTAAGAGCGGAGAACAAGCAAGAGGAGAAGCCAGTTGGGGCTGCCTCCTGTGTGCCCTGCTGACCTGATAAACTTTAGGTAGCCCTGTTATAAGCTGTACGTGCAGTGTGACATGCCAGTTTCCCTGTATTGTGCCTGTAGAAAAGGTACGGGTAAATAACCTTGTGTAAATAAGGAAAGGATGTCATTGTGTTTATTTCGTGCCTGCATCGCCTCGCAGTGTTTCCCTAGTGGGTCTGGGACCCTGTGGTGCTCGCGTGCCTCTTGAGCTGTTCAGTGTTCACGACCCTGTGATAGCACGCCGTTGCCTAGCCTGCCTTGTGTTGGTGCAGAGAGACGAGGGGGCCGGGCGTAACAACATGGTGGCAGGAGTGGGATTGTGATATTGATCAGGTGAGAGCGCCGATTTATCAGCGGTCCAAAAATGCGGCAGCCATGAGGGAGCGGAGCTATGACTGAGGCATGCACAGTGAGGTGAAGCGAGCCAGATGGACCTGATCACTGCCATGCTGGCCGGTATGAGGGAGGAAATGGCACAAAGGGCAGAAGAGCAGGCACAGAGGGCAGAAGAGCAGGCACAGAGGGCAGAAGAGCAGGCACAGAGGGCACACGAGCAGGCGCACCATCTCGTCGAGATACAGGCAAAGAAGGCAGAGGAACAGTTCTGCCGAATTGTTGAGGTGCTACAGAGCAATCTTTGCATCGTGAGATGGCAAACTCAGCAGTAACCGACAAGGCCTGCAACAGCATGAAGAGTGAACTGATGGAGGAAAGGCAGAATCTGAAGGGCGAAGGTAGGGCATGAGGGAGGAAATGAAGAGGAAAGGCGGTGTCATGAGGTAGTAACGTTGCAAGCAGAGAGGCAGACGAGTTTCTGGCAAACAGATGCCAGAGTGTCAGATTTACTGGGGTCTGCCTGGGGTTTCATGGAGGAAACCCCCGGGCCTCGCAGCGTCGTGTGCAGGCCAGTGCGTCACTGCAGAAGGCCTGGGGGACCAATCGGAACCGCTCCCTTGGGTATAGGGGCGCAAACTCGGACCCGGTCAACCGCCTCGTTGCCTCCCTACCCCCCTTTTCCTTCCCCAGGTGTGTTAGTCACAGCACGCGTTCCACCCTGCAGCCCCTCGGCTCAGACTCTGTGAAGCGTAAGCCAGCTGAGTACGAAGGAAGGTGGCCTGGAGGGATATGTCGCCCAATTTGAAAATGCTGGCATCTGCCCAGGGCTGGAGCCAGGAAGAGAAGGCCCTGCAACTGTAACAGCACTAAGGGGCCCCAGTGGTGGAAGTTGTTGGGGCATAAGCCGGCATCCCAACATGCCTCTTACACCAGCTTGGCAAGAGGCTTTGAAACGCCGTTTCGGGCACCACACCAGGCCGAGGTATATCGGGCCGCTTGAAGAAGCGGATCGTGAGCGTGGCGAGACACGTCCAGCTGGTGGCAGGATGTGGAGGCGCTGGTAAGGAGTCGTACCCTGCTGGCTGCGGAAGAGATGATCGTGCGTCCTGGCCCGCGATTGCTTTGTTGACGCTTTGCAGGACCAGCAAAAAGCTGCAAATCTACGTCAAGCAGGCCACACCCTGAGAAACCTGCAGGTGGCGTGGCGAGAGCCTTGGAGTCGAGCTTTCCTGAAGGCAAACCAGTGGCCTAGGGCAGCTGACCTCAGCCCGCCCATGACCTTTGGGCCGGAAGGCTAAGTGGAGAGGTAGATGAGGAAGGTGAGCCCCCCTCGAGCATTTTCCAAGCTAGGTTGGGGACTGCGGTAAGGAAGGGCACAGACGTAGTCGGTTGTCAGAGGGAGCAGAGAACACGTCCTCTCACACTGGACGGATGCTGATGCTTCCAGCAGTGCTGCAAGGACTGTGGCAAGTATGGTCACCATCCGAGTGCATGTTCCTAAGGCTAAGGAAGTGGTATAGGGCGGAAAAAACTGGACAGGATGAAGAGGGGTCCGAAACCCAGCCGTCCTCGTTCCCGGCCCCGACTTGGGTAAGCTGCCGTCGAACCAGCACGATGCAGGTGGAGGGCCAGAGAATGGAAGCCAGGCCGCCTGACAGTGGACACTGGGGCTGAGAAGGACCCTAGTGCGGCCTGATCTGTTGGCGACTATGCGACTTCCAGATGCAACCACAGAGACTGTGTGGGTGTCACGGGGAAATTATGTGGTCTCAAGGGGCAGTGGAGGCTCGTATTGGCATGGGCAAGCATGGTGCAGCGGCTGCCGGTGTATGTGGCCGATTCTGACGAGCACTGTTTGAGGGCCTGACTACTGACGCAGAGTAAGGCTGTGCGACCTTGGACGGAAGCTGGTGAGGGTGCACGGTGAAGAGTGCCCCTGCTCCAGTGGTTGGCTGTGCAGAGGTAGTTACGGCTGAGCGACTGCACCTGGCCCCCAGGACAAGAGTCTAGAACCAGTGTCGACTATTCAAGAGTGATGCGTGGAGTAGCGGGCTCGTGGAGCCCAACCAAAAACAACCGGCA
>NC_051393.1:16834081-16841581 GCF_015228065.2 Penaeus monodon
CAAGTCATTCTGATAAATCCAAGTCCAAAATTTGGATTCCCGAAAAAGTTGCAGTTAACCGTACTGAATTTCTTAGAAACTCAAACCCTAGTAAAAAATTACATAGCTAAACCCTCTGTAGGGGTTTTAGAATCTCTTGCATCGTAGACCTGGTGTTTCTCGCAACGTCCAGCCGCTAATGCAGGAGCCCGCTTATTTAGTGGAACTTCCCACTTGATGTGGTTCTAGCGCGTTACCCCACATAGCTGTCCCTCACAGATCACATGCTTTATGACAGCTAACATTTGACCCAGCATTAAACAGGTTAAAACAAAGGAAACCCTGTATACTAACTTGTATGCAGCAGTGACAGAGGGTGCAAGGAGAGCCACTTCAGAGTATTGAGAGATGATTGCTCATGGGAAATGAGCTTCTTGCCAAGTTCTTTGTCTCTTATTGGTATCTCCTTTTGTGTTTGTTCAGCATAAGTGGGTTCTTGGTGTCCGTATATGGACAACAGCTACTACAACCAAATAAAGCACACATACAGCTGAAAGAAAAAAAAAATATATATATATATATAAATAAAAATTTCCTAATCCCAAAAAAAAAAAGGGGCTCACATTGAGACACAAGTCGTAAAAAATCCAAAAAATATTTTTAAAAATAAGAACACTTGACTAATGCAATTTTTTGCAGAATGATTTCACAAATATTAACAATGTACACAATATAAAAGGCAACATGATGAAACCCATCTAGAACTGCAGCTGCAATGAAAATACTGTTTAGTATATCTTCTACAAAGCTGGTTTAATATTTTTAGAACCTAAATCAAGTAATAGAAACAAGGGGGGGGAAGGAGGGTATAGAAAATTCAAGTACTGCAATATCTCTTAGGCTTTGAAACTTCTAATTCTAGGAATCTATCATACCTAGTGCCAGTAAGCGAAAGGATGATGTCCGTAATTTGGGTTGGGTGGTTTGCTGAAGTCACGAAGTCCTGAAGGGTTGCGTTTACGTGCCGGTTGCTAGAAAACTGCCTATTTCTGCAAATCAAAATAATTTATTATGGATCTACAAGATAAGGCAATACTCCCAGCTTTTTTTTTTTTTTTTACTACTTAACTTGTCACAAGCTTCACATAAATCCTAACAACATTTCCTCTTACACACAGGTAAGCTGAAGAGAGAATACAGACTGTATAGCAAGTATGTTGATCCCCTTTCAACTATGATCCATAAAACCTTTAAAAGCAGTAAATCAGGGGAAAATAAAAACTTCTTTTACCTTCAAGTGACAAAGTTTTCCCAAATTACTTTCCCTGCACAAACTGAAAAGAAAAACAGAAATAACCCAACCTAAACTTTCCATACAAAATGCTGCTTCCTTAGTCAGTGGAAGGGGAAGAGGAAATCTGTTTGCCTTTTTCAATTTTGCTCTTCTCGCCCCAAAGAAAAAAGAGCTAAGTGTAAAAAGGGAAAAGTCAACAATCACATGGGTAGCGAGTATTGAACAGGCAACCAGATTCTCCCCCAACCCACACATATGAAAAGGAAAATGTACCTTTCCTAATATCAAAGGGGGGTGTCTGAGGCGCGTGCACCATACAAGACTGTGTCATAAAACCTCCCAACGGCCCACTGATAATATACAATTTCCGGGGGATATGTCCCTCTGAAAATAAAAGATTTATAAAATGGGTAAGAAAAAATAAAATAAAAATAAAAAGTGGAAAAGATAAAATGAATAATAAATAAAGAAAAAATCTATAAAGATTTCCCTAACTCACATTCCTGATATTTCTTTTCATTAACTAAACCCCTCTGGTTTCAGAAAATGGAAAGCAAAGGCAAAGACCCCAAAAATTAGAAAAAAAAAAAAAATAAAAAATAAATAAATTTAAAAATAAAAAATAAAAACAAAGAACATGGGGTGGGGAAATTGAAAGGGGGAAAACGGGGAAAAAAACCATCAAGGAAAATGGAGGTTAGGGGGGGGGGGGGGGGGGGGGGTTTGGAAAAAAAAAAAAAAAAAAAAAAGGGGGGGGGGGGGAGGATGGGAGGAAATAGGGTGGAGGAAAACTATGAAAAAAAGGGAGACCAAAGGGGGAAAGGGGACCTCAAGGGAGGAGAAAAAGAGCTAGATTTGGGGTAGAAAAAAAGAAAAGTAGTTAACAAGATGTAGGAAGATTTCTGGCAAGACAAGTGGACTCCATTCCATTCAGTGGTCGCAAGTCTATAAAATATGATCACCAGAAGAAAAGTGTTTTGCTATAGTATTATCAAAAACCATCAAGCTACAAAACCAATAAAAAAGCATTCTGCCACTAAAAAATTTCAAAACAATATTTAATACTGATCTCCCATTTTTTGTACTGATTTTTTTCACTGCACATTTTCCAATGATCATTCCTGAACAGCTGCTTCCAAAAAGTCAGTAACTTTGATGGTCTTTTCTTATAACCCCCAAATCCATAGCAAGGTTGTCTTTAAGCCCAAAACCAGCTTTAAAGATTCTCAATTTATGAAACTTCAAATATTTAAAAAAAAAAAAAAATAATAATAATAATTAAATAAATAAATAAAAAATAAAATAATAAAAAATAAATAAAAAAATAAAAAAAAAACAGATTGGAAAAAAAGAGGGAAAAAAATATATATTTTTTTTTTCATATTTAAACTCCACTTGAACATATCACTGTCATGTCAAATTAAATTCAAAAACCATCAGCTGAAAGATATTTTCACAAATCTTGGCAAACATACCATCAATGCAGATGACCAGAAAGACCAAACCCCACATAATCAACAAGCAGTGTATATCCTTGGAGAGCAATGTCATGGTCCTAGTACAAGGGGCAAAAAGGCTACCTGTCTCATGCAGCACCAGCTCCCGACTTCCAATGGCTCACTACAACGTCACTTTCCTCCCTGCCTGCTCTCTCAGATAGTCTCACTCTCTCTCTTTCTCTCTCTCTCTCTCTCTCGCTCTCTCATCACTCACACTCTCCTCTCTCTCTCTCTCTCTCCCCCCCCCTCTCCCAAGGATGCTCTCTTCTCACTCCCATGGATGCCTCCACATGGCATACCACCTTTGCCTCCAATCAATATACCCCAAATCGGCTAAAAAAATTCTGCACTCTAATACTTCAATTTTTTTTTATACCCTTCTCTTAGTTAAACCAAGTTCTTATAGGATCACTAATTTTCCTGGCCTTGACAATATGGCGGTTTGTAATCTTTAAAAAAGAGAAAAAAAAAAGAAAGAACGAAGAATTTGGCACCCCTACGTGCAATGATAGACATTAATCAATTGTCCGTCTTGTCAAGGCAAAGGAGAGTACGGTGTAGAGAAAAAGAAAGACAAGAAAAGAAAATAGTAGAGAGAGAGAGAAGGAGAGAGAGAGCAGAGAGAAGAGAGAAGAGAAGGAGAGTAGCGAGGATAGATGTGTGAGAGTGGGTAGAAGAGATGAGAGAGAGAGACAGAAGGGGGGGGGGATAGGAGAGGAAAGGAGCGATGGGAGGTGAGACGGGAGATGAGATGGGGGATGAGGGAGATGGGAGAGTGAGGATTAAGGCGAGAGTCAGGCAGGCAGACAGCCACTCCTGAGCCGAGAGAGGCTGGTGTAACCATGGCAACTGTACACGCAACAGGCACCACTCCCAATGTTGCCACCTACAGCAAATTTTATATTTTTCTTTTTCCCTTTAGTAAAACTGTTTACCAGACACAAACATTGAATACCAACATCTTGCTTCTTTGTGCCTAAATTAGTAATTGATTAGAAAACAAAAAAAAAAAAAAAAAAAAAAATCACAAAGATACGCACCAAGACACTGCAATCACCCTGCTCTTTCCAGACGTCAATGACTACCACACACAACCAACCACTTACACCCAGGCCTTCCACGAACATACACCTTCTTCCTCTGATAACATGAACTATAATGGGTCATGATGAATAGGAATGAATGAATATGCCTCTTCATTAACACCTGTCAATTTGTTTATACATAAGTTTCAAAAATAGAAAGGCGAACGAGATAGAATCAAAAGCACATCAGATCAAATTCAATATAATAAACTGTACTTTCCATTGACCATTCTTGGAATTTGGGTTGCAATTCTACTGGTAGAAGTATTATTTGACTGCAAACTTAATTAACTTTTCATAGATTTGGCTGGGAGAAAGAAAAAGGACAAAAAAGACGGATTTCAACATTTCCCTGGAAGCTCTGCATATCATCAACCTTCTACCTTCTCTAAGCTAGATGTACTGCCAGTGATGAACAAACTGAAGTTGATCTCTTGAAATGGTACTGTGCATATTTATTTCATTCAAATGCAGCAAACCAAACTGAAATAATCTGGAGTAGTGGAAGGATGCAATCGAATTTAAAACTACAAACAGACAACTTCATTTCATGGAAACAATTGATATCTAAAATCAAACCAGTTTCCAAGGACTAATTTCACAACTATCACTCCTCTCATTCTCTGGTGATTATACTTTGCAGTTTAGAAGTAACACATTCCTTTCATTTCCATATCACCCAAAGGAAATTGTCTAATATCTAAAAATTTTAAATATGCCTTGATCAAGGGCTATAACCTTATAGATCTTGAAGATGGTTTCACAACAAAAAGTATGTCTTTGCCTTTTTGCCCAGTTACCTTTATACCATGTCCTCAAGTGATCATTGTCTTAACAACATGATCAAGGGAAATCTCCTTGTGAAAATGTCAAATAGCGTGACAAATGTTCACCACCAAAAACTGGGGGACAATTTTGAAAGAACATTCGTTCATCACTCACCACAGATCATAAAGAAGTGCTATCGTAAAATTCTGCCAAAATGCAAATGACAGCCCACAAATTGCTAACTCCACAGATAGCATGTTTTTCACTGCAAGAGACGTACTTTACAAATTCGGACAAACTTGCCAACTCACCTCACAGAATTTATTCAATCATAACAAGTTTGTATGACTAGGCATGAGGGAAAGGTTTCTGAGGTGCTCTTCCCCCCTCCCCATCATCTAATTTTCCCTAGCTTATAGCGTGTCCATATTGTAAGATTAACCCATTGCAAACCAATGCACACACAACAACTAGTTAGCTGGTCTTTTATTTACTTTTTATTTACTAAACGACAAGGATGGGCAAACGACCAATAAACATTTTAGACAACATTCTTGATTCAGGTCAGAAGCCAATTGTGTGAAGCTAAGGCTGTTCCTAGGGACAGCAGCTGTTTAGATTTAATACCGTGAATGGGCAAACAAATTTACAATTCAATAATTGGCAGATTTCATAAAGAATAAAATAGCTTTCAAGTACATGGAACCGATATTAAACGTAAACAACCCAAGGAAAAGCAAGAGGGATAAAATTCAATTAACTGGCGTACTTCATAACCAATACTAAAATATAGAAAACAATGGTTTGGAATAAACAAGGAGAAGAGTAAAGAACACTAAATAACATCTAGGCATAAAAGGATGGTACATATTTAAGTATTTGAAGTTTTCAATACAGAAATAAAACTAATAACAAAAATCACTTACACAATTCATTACAATACAATGCACTTGTTACATTAAAACCAAGAAGAAATTTTTAATAACTAATATTTGGATACTGTTTCTAGTCTTGCCATTTCCCTATGTTACATGTTTCCCTGAAGTTCTACAAGCGAGAATACTGAAGATTTTGTACTTTCAATTAATTATTAGCCACATCAAAAAACGACACTGAAGTGACTATCTAAATATAAATCATGTTAATCCCTCACTTACTTTCTAATGTCTTTATACATGCAGGGTTCAGTCTGGGTTCTTCCACACATAAAAAGTTCGCTGACAACAAAAAAGTTTTGCTATCAATTTATTATCTGTATAAAACCCAATATGACTAGGAAAAATATTATCCATTTTTTTTTTTTTATATTTGGCAAAATTATTATACCAAACTCCGGGCAAATGCATTTGCAAATATTTTTTTTGTTATAATCTTTCAAGTTTAGGAAATCATAGTCAAATGGTCTTTCAAAAAGAATATGGAGTCTTATGCCAGTTTGCACACTAAAAAAAAGTATGATCATATTAACATTCATATTTGGCACACATTACACGGAATGTAATTAATTTATCCTTTGCCTTGGCAGGTCCTAATAAGTATCCTAGGCTATAATTAGCTTCAGATATAGTGTCATCGGTGCAAGTTTCCTAGGTGGGTGCAGGCATAGGTGGCCTCCAGCTGGGCTCCGATTCTCAATCTCAATTCACAATCCATACTTACCAAGTTCCACACCCGAGAACAACGTGACCTTCAGACTCGAATTAGGTCAACCCTAATCAACATTTCAAGCTTTTGTAACAGTTGCACAAGTGGCAGATCTCCTTTAATCCCTTGGACATGCCCGGATCATAGGCAAAAGATGGTTTTTTGAAGTACGGAAAAAAAGTCTCGGAGAAAATCATGCTGTTTAGCAAGCTGTGCACTTCCACGTTCATCTAGAAGCACGCAGGTACTCGCTACACACCTTTCGCCTTCAACTCCCGAAGTAAACAGGACTTGGAACTTACTGTGTGCAACTGAATAAAATCATGAAAAGTGCCGTCTAGGGCTTGGTCTGTGCTAATAAAAGGAGGCTTTGCCCAGTCACGGAGCAGACGGCAGAATGGCGAAACGCTCGACCGACTCGAACCTAGAAACCAAAGCTACGAGGAACGACCACACCTTGTGGGGAAACACGACTCCATGCTTATCCCAATCATCGGGAAATTTTCTTTTGTTTCATGTGGTTATGTTGTTCGAGAAAGTGAGCTCATAGGCTCCTCTCTCTCTTTTTATGACAAATCATAAAGGGATTTTACCTGCATGCCCATTTTAGTGCGCAATCTCGCTTGCACATCTCGTTTTTTCGACATTCTTCTGATAACTTCTCAAACTCCTGGCAATAGCCATTTTCACAAGCATCTTCTCTCGGCCTATCTGCAATACACTTACCAATGATAATGAAGACGATAAATGCGATTTCTGATGACTTTGCTTTCGAAGGCTTCTCTCGCGAGAAGAATGGCAAGATTCCTTGTTTCGCGGGAAAGCGAAAGGGAAATCTTGCGTGAATTGGCCTGTTCCCGAGGGGGCAGAGCATCTGTTTTTCGAACTACATCTAAGAGCCTAGTACAGAAAACGGGAACTAGATGTTCGCTATCGTGAGCGTGTTAGTTATATTTATTCTGTACTCTGGCCAGATTCTGGTATCTCTGATTAAACGTATTTCAATATTGTTCGAAGTCACTATTATTTTGTTACTACGATACAAAGTCCGACATTCTCATATAACGAGTCTTTATACTTGTTTGTTTGCTTTTGGGGGGGTATACTTACAATCACTTTTCTCAATTATGTTTATGAAAGCTACACTTCCAACGTTTCTTAATCACTGTTTCTATCTCCGTTTATCTTTATATCTATATATTTGTCTATTTTTGCCTACTGTATGCACATG
>NC_051393.1:16851581-16886581 GCF_015228065.2 Penaeus monodon
CCTTATCTTGTAGATCCATAATAAATTATTTTGATTTGCAGAAATAGGCAGTTTTCTAGCAACCGGCATCGTAAACTGCAACCATTCAGGACTTCGTGACTTCAGCAAGCCACCCACCCAAATTACGGACATCATCCTTTCGCTTACTGGCACTAGGTATGACTAGATTCCTAGAATTAGAAGTTTCAAAGCCTATAGAGATATTGCAGTACTTGAATTTTCTATACCCTCCTTCCCCCACCCTTGTTACTATTACTTGATTTAGGTGTCTGTAATAAATATTAAACCAGCTTTGTAGAAGATATACTAAACAGTATTTTCATTGCAGCTGCAGTTCTAGATGGTTGCATCATGTGCCTTTTATATTGTGTACATTGTTAATATTGTGAACTCATTCTGCAAAAAATTGCATTAGTCAAGTGTTCTTATTTTAAAAATATTTTTTGTGATTTATTACAGACTTGTGTCTCAATGTGAGCCCCTTTTTTTTTTGGTATTAGGAAATTATTATTATATATATATATATATATTTTTTTTTTCTTGCAGCTGTATCGTGTGCTTTATTTGGTTGTAGTAGCTGTTGTCCATATACGGACACCAAGAACCCACTTATGCTGAACAAACACAAAAAGGAGATACCAACTAAGAGACAAAGAACTTGGCAAGAAGCTCATTACCCCATGAGCAATCATCTCTCAATACTCTGAATGTGGCTCTCCTTTGCACCCCTCTGTCACTGCTGCATACAAGTTAGTATACAGGGTTTCCTTTGTTTTAACCTGTTAATGCTGGGTCAAATGTATAGCTGTCATAAAGCATGTGATCTGTGAGGTACAGCTATGTGTGGTAACGCGCTAGAACACATCAAGTGGGAAGTTCCACTAAATATAGCGGACTCCTGCATCTAGCGGCCTGGACGTTGCGAGAAATCACCAGGGTCTACGATGCCAAGAGATTTCTAAAACCCATCACAGAGGGGTTCATGCTATGTACAATTTTTTGTACGAGTAGGGTGTTTGAGTTTCTAAGAAATTTCTTAAGGTACGGTTAGACTGACCAACTTTTTCGTTGGAATCCAACGATTATCAGTGACTTGGAACCCACCCGCCCATCCGTTTTGGTTACACTACGAAATGAACCACCTGCTCAGTCCATTGGATCGCAGCATCAAAACAAATCGTGTCCTCAGTCCCTCATCAGTAGTTGCGATGGATTCCGTGCTTGTCTCCCTTTAATATGGATGTTTTATATTCCAAAAGACATTTTCTTGGCGTACTTTCTCTAAAAGAGAGGTAATTGCTTCCGAATTCCACATTCTTTACAGAAATATGACGAGAAGACATTCTTCCTCTTCGAAAAATATGCGCGCTTGTTTATGTTCGTCCGTCAGATGAGGATACAAGATATATTGCATTGTTTTTCTTTTATTTTTTTAAATCATTAATATAAGTATATATATGATAATTTACAATTATAATTAATAATTGTAATTTATTTATATATATATTAATTATAATGCATAAATATATAATTTGACTAGTGCCATGTATACTATAGACTCTCAACGAGTATGACTTTTCCACTGGAACATCGATGGATCGACAGGTTGCCCATTGCTTCAGACGAGTAGGCCAAAAAACAGTGGAATGAACCAATCGGTGGGCAAATCCCACTCAAAATGATTAGATTTCATGAATCGAATGCCAGTGTAACCACACCTTTTAGATGTGGTAAAGGAATATCGTAATTCGTCATTCTCTCTCTCTCTCTCTCTCTCTCTCTCTCTCTCTCTCTCTCTCTCTCGCGCCGCAACTCTCCTCTCTCTCTCTCTCTCTCTCGCGCTCGCGCGCGCACTCACTCCTCTCCTCTCTCTCTCTCTCTCTCTGCGCGCAGCGCGCACACACTCCCTCTCTCTCTCCTCTCTCTCGCGCGCGCGCACTCACTCCCTCTCTCTCTCTCTCTCTCGCGCGCGCCGCGCACACACTCCCTCTCTCTCTCTCTTCTTTGAAGTGTTCGATGTCCTTGTTACCAGGGAAATGCAGGCCTTCCTAAGGCCATCATGTCTAATTCCCTTAGTTTGGCACTCTGTAGCGTCCGTCACTTGCCACTCTCATATTCTCCTATTGACACGTTCCATTACTCGCCTCAGACATGCAGTGATCCACCCCCACCCCTTACTCCTTTCAACAGGTTATTCAGTTAATGGAATAATTAAAATCTTTTCATTGGGAAATAGATTTCTCTGTTCATTTAATTTTGGTTACTAGCAATAGGTACATGCTGATCCGTTCTTTATCTTGCAGTCCTTCATTTTGCTTCTATTATGTTTTCTCATACATGTAAAGCATAAACATCATGGGTACTACCACTTCATCTTTTTTTAGTAGTATTCTCCATTTTTTTTGTGTGAACCAATACAACATTGTCCTCGCATCTTTATCCACAATGTCAGGATGCTATTTAAAAAAAAAAATGTAAAGGCATGTTAAAATATTATGGAGATATTTATTACAGTTAATCCAATACTTCCAGGGGATATCAAATGCTGAAATCCTATTCTTGGGATGGCATGATGCACATAGTATTCTGAGTCAAAACTATAATTTGCATCTGCCACAATGATGAAAGTTTCCAAGTTGTTACATTGTGCAAGTTCTCTTGTGTCGAAACAAGAGCTTAGCAGATAATGTATTATGTGAAAGGGATTCTCTGTAGACTGTTTCTCAAAGTGTGTGCGTGCGTACATGCGCTGTATTTATATGTAGTATTTATTAAATTATTAACCCATTGGAGCCAGGTGCTTCTTGGCAATCATATGGCCCAAACTGCGGGTATTAGGCTTACATGAGCAGCCAGTGTGACGTGCACACCTTGTAGGCCAGGCGCACGCAAACACTTGTGTGCAGTGATGAAACACTGTGGCTTCCCTTTGCCATATTTTCTCTTATTCACGAGCTTTTTTAGTTTTATTGCCATTTTGTGATGTCTAGATTTGTCATTTGATTTTCTTTGTGCAAGGTCTCACTATCCAGATAGACTCCATATCTCTAGGTAGTCCATAACTCCATTCAAGAATAATAAGTAACATTTTATCCCCCCTCCCCATATTAAGATTTGTCATGGTGACTAGGAATAGGATGCTTACTATGGAAATGTTCTCCCTGGAGCTGGTGCTCATGGACACTACATTCTACACTCGTTTATCAGTGGAAATAATGCAAGAGCCACTTCTAAATGCTAAATGATTCTAATCACCTTCCAAGAGGTTTGTGCACTCATGGCGAGTCTTTCCTGTCACCCTGGCCCTCAACCGAAATGTTCACAATGGTAAATTCATGTAGCCTAATGGTCAGGTGATCCAGATTATGAGGATTAACCATTTTAACCCTGTGATGATAGGAGCTACCAGTGCTATACTGAATAATGTGTCAGGGTGCATGTGGAGTTCCCTGCTAAAGGAGAAACATTTGGAAGCATCAGATTTCTTTGCTGTGACTTTTTTTCATAAAAAAATGGGGGGGGGGGGCTTTAAGCTAGCTTTTAGGGGCTATTTCTCTTAAGTGAATACAGCCACTGCCAAACAAGGGCACAGCTGTTTATTGTGCACAACTTAAAGTAGATTGACTGTGTTAAGTCTTTCTTGGTATGTAATTTTCTCTTTCTACATTGCCAGAAACTGCAGTGGAGTGAACAAGCCGCATGATATCCCAGTGGCTGTCTTGACCCAGTGACTGGCTTGTCCATTCCTTGTATCACCACATCACTTCCATTCACTAAACAAGATACTTCAAGTTGCTAAAAAAAAAAAAAAAATTGCGGAAATTTGTTCTTTGAAAATCGTCAACAGGAACCGGCAAGGTAGAGAATACATTTCTGCTAATCTTGTGCATTTTATGGCCTTCAGAAGTAATGTTGTGATGTTTTTTGTTCTGGATGGTTGTAAAGTCTCATCTTATTCACAGTTAAACAAGAAATTGTAGTTTTCACATTTATCTATTTCGCTTCAAATTATGAATTTACTAAATGTTTATTAGTGTTTAAAGAACAGCATACACATTTGCATGATCTCCATTTAAATTTCCCTGTAGATGAGTTACAACGTCAACCGCAATGTTATGGATGCCTTCTACCGGTACAAGATGCCTAAGCTCATGGCCAAGGTCGAGGGCAAAGGCAACGGCATCAAAACGGTCATTGTCAACATGGTAGATGTTGCAAAGGCTCTTGGACGTCCTCCTACCTGTAAGTGTTATCAGGATAATAATTTAATTCTACAACCTGAAAATTTAAGATTTTTATGAAATAAGGCAATGTACATGTAGTAGTATTGGCCATTTTTTCTTGAGATTCAATTATTAATTATCACTTGCATATTGTGTAAAGGTGTTTAGTATTAAAAATTAAAGCTTGTTAATCCATATTCAAAATGTAATATTCACAGACCCTTGCAAGTACTTCGGTTGTGAACTTGGAGCCCAAACTCAGTTTGACTACAAGAATGACCGCTACATCGTCAATGGCTCTCATGATGCTGCAAAACTTCAGGATCTTCTTGATGGATTTATTAAAAGATTTGTCCTTTGCCCTGAATGTGAAAACCCTGAGACTGTCCTGTTCCCAAATGTAAGTTTTTATGATTACTTTTTTCTTTTTCTTTAGTTTTTAACGAATTGACAAAATTGTAAGTTCTAACACATTTTGATGATCGGAAAAAAATCTAAAATGTTATTGAGAAACCTTAATGTATGTCCTTTCATTGCAGGAGAAGAAAGGCCACATCAAACAATCTTGTAAGGCCTGTGGATATCAAGGAATGTTAGACATGAGGCATAAACTGACCACCTTCATTGTCAAGAATCCACCTGGTTAGTATTGTTCAAAACCAAAGTAGCAGTTCATACATTCTACCATACAGCATTAATGTACCAGAAAGTCCTGGCAGTTGGAACTGAAGGAAAATGGCTCCAAAACCACAAGTTACCTCTAGCAGTATTAAAAAACAAAAACAAAAAAAATACATGAATAAATCATGCACTTCAGTTTTTTGTAGTGCATATTCTTTGACATGGGTACTGTTCATATTCCTACACATGTTATTAGGTACTTTTTGGTATGTAAATAATTTGAAGAAAAGTACCAGCCATGCTTTGCTTTTCTGGTTATTACAATGTCTGCCAGTTTGGTGGATAAGGAAATGTGGTCATCCATTTGGTTTGTCTTGTTAATAGGAGTGGTTGATGGAAAAAGGTTGCCATGAAATCTACTTGCATTAATATTTATTGGTTTCCTTTGTTAGAAATGAAGCCCAACCAACAGGGTACTTCGCTCACTAAAAGGAAGACTCACAGTAAGAAGGCTGAGAATGGCCATAAAAGTAGTCTGAGGCCAGGGTCTCCCCATGCTGATAAATCAGATGCTTCTGATGCTGACTTGAATGGTGATGCTGAGGAAGATGATGTAAGTGATATTTCATTATTATTGGTGCTTTGTTGTTCCCTCCCCCCCCCCCCAAAAAAAAAAGCCATTTTGACATTTTTATATTTCAAAATAGCTTGAACAAAAAATTCCCTGACTATGGTAAGGAATATGCCTAAATAGGCCATTAATGATCATAATGCAGAATATAACTGAGAAAGCAATTATTAATCTGAATAAAATTTTCAGGATGAAGACTGGGGATTGGATGTCAGTGAACAGGCTGTAAAGGCAAGACAAAAGACCTTGACTGCTGGAGTGAAAAAAATGACTGTCTCAACCGATATTGAGAAGACCCAGAGTGAGCGTTTGGAAGTATTCTTCGAGTACTGCAAGGTGATTATCATTTATTTCTTAGAGTAAGATTTGTACTTCTATTTATTAATGTGAGATAAGTATGTATCAGATCTTTCTCTGAATTTCTGACTCGAGTAATGTTCATCTGTATCAGGGAAAGAAGGAAGCTGGTCTGTTGAAGCCAGGTGCAGATGTGGCTGTGTTTAAGGACATAGCAGCTGAAGCAGAGAGGTTGGACATCAAAGAGAACAAGGCTGTTATGGTTATTGTAGAGCTGCTACTGGATGACAACATCATTAAACAGGTAAGCTTGTTATAATAAGTGTTTTTATTTTGTATATGTATGTATGTGTATGTGTAATATATATATGTATATGTATATTTTATATATGTATATTTTATATATGTTTTTATATATGTATATGTTTTTATATATATATGTATATATAGTATATGTCTATTTTTATTATATGTATATTATAGTATATGTATATTTTATATATGTATATATGTATATGTATATGATATTTTATATATGTATATAATGTATATGTATATGCATATTTTATATATGTATATATGTATATGTATATGCATATTTTATATATGTATATATGTATATGTATATGCATATTTTATATATGTATATATGTATATGTATATGCATATTTTATATATGTATATATGTATATGTATATGCATATTTTATATATGTATATATGTATATGTATATGCATATTTTATATATGTATATATGTATATGTATATGCATATTTTATATATGTATATATGTATATGTATATGCATATTTTATATATGTATATATGTATATGTATATGCATATTTTATATATGTATATATGTATATGTATATGCATATTTTATATATGTATATATGTATATGTATATGCATATTTTATATATGTATATATGTATATGTATATGCATATTTTATATATGTATATATGTATATGTATATGCATATTTTATATATGTATATATGTATATGTATATGCATATTTTATATATGTATATATGTATATGTATATGCATATTTTATATATGTATATGTATTTTTTTTTTATTATAAAAAATATAAAAATATTTTTTACATTTTTTATATTTTTTATATTTTTATAATCTTAATAATAAATAAATAAATAAATAAATAAATAAATAAATAAATACGCCCCCCCCCCCCATTCTACAAATGTTTTTGTTACAGATCCCACATTATCGCATTCTCTTGCTGCTTTTCACTCACGGCAACCCCAAGAGCCAGAAATACTTCTTGGGTGCAGTTGAAAAACTAATTGAATTAAAGAAGGAACAACTCCTACCTAAAGTTCCAGTGATATTGAAGGTAAGAAATCACTATACAATACCATACAATTCTACTAATGAGAACTTGTGTGGCAGAACTTCATTTGAAGGAGGAAACACAATTTAAAGTTGTAATTCATGACAGGCAATGTATGACCATGATGTTGTGGAAGAAGAGGTATTGCTGGACTGGGGTAAGAAGACTTCAAAGAAGTATGTAAGCAAGGAAGTTGCAGCTGAAATCCATGCAAAGGCCCAACCTTTCCTTAGATGGCTGCAGGAGGCAGAGGAGGAGGAGACCACAGAAGAGGAAGAGGAGGATGATGTAGAGGTAAGATATGGGTTATTATGTTGAAAATAGGTTTGTGGCAATTAGTGATCCATTGGGAAACATGGCTCTTATAGCTCCTTATGATGAAAAAATTTGATTAATTTGTGAAGTTGTAGTATATGAATTATGGCATTGAGAATAATGCTGTTAATGTTGTTAGTGTTCCATTATTGTAACCATCAATATGCAAGTAGTGTATAGTTTGTAAAGTTCCCTTTTTGATGTGGCACTGTGTGTAGCATGTAGCAAGGAATCAATTTATGTATTTAATTTATTATTATTAATGATAATGATTTCCTTATTATTTGTTTTAATATTTTAATAATATTTTTAAAATTATTAATTTATAAGTTATTTATTTTATTAGTTATTATTATTGTTGAGTATAAAAAGAATTAAAGGAAAGTAGTAAACCATGAAAATTAGAACAGTCATTGCAGAATTGCTTCCACTTTGGTATGCAAAACTATTTCCAAAAGTATGAAATTTGCTTTATCTTCCAGATTGAGTATGATGACCGTGCAAGAGCCCAATCTCTCAAAGAACAAGAGAGCAAGAATTTAGGTGAAGCAAAGCCCATTGTGGCTGAAGCACCCAAGATTGTTGCTCCTGGTGATGATGAGGAAGAGGAAGATGACGAGAGCGACTTGGATATTGATAATATTTAAACCTGTAAAAGTATATGTAACCTACTCATACCGGTACACAAGTTCACTGAATAACATATACGGTTTGAATTATTCGGTACGTTTTTCCTTTGAAGAGGTGGTTCAACATTCATCAATTTGGTAATCTGTTGGTTTGTAAGGAAGAAAGCTGTTGGCCCAACTCAGTTGTGTTGAATGGTCTTTGGCTACTTGATACTTTATATTTCTCTTATAGATTGTTTCAAAGGATTGCTATAGAAATCTGGAACCATGAAACCATGCTTTCCTCCAGTTGGTAAACTCGAATCTTGTTCCTTCAGATCTTCAGCTTGCCAAATATTTGAAATGTTCCAGGATTATTATTCTAGTAGGTAAAATACCATCTATGAGTATAGGATTAGTAAATATTTAATCCTTTGGTAAAGAATTAGTTGCATACTACCCTTACTTAAACAATGTAAAAGGTGTGATTTTAAAGTTTTCTTTAGAAAATCGAAGTCAGAAAGTAATAGCTGAATGGGTTTTCCTTGTGGCAGATAGAAGTGACCTTCTAGATGGTTCCTCTTGAAAGAAATCCTGGATGTTGAGTGGGAAAGGGTCAAATAAAAGACCTTTTTTATAGTTAAAGAAAAAGCTTTATCCAAGATTTTGCTTATGATTTTTGAAATGTTTTTTGTTGTAAAAATTACTTTAGACTTTCATCACACAAAGCTTATAACCATTATCACAAGCCTGCATGTAAGACTAGTGATAGTAGGCAACCTGGAGACCATAAGCTCTCGATATGACGTCTCTAACTCATTCAAGTATTTGGTGTTTGGGACTCTTGCAATTAGTCTGCTTAATACAGTTTATATTTTAGCTCTTGTCTTAGTGTTCACTAAAATTTTTTAAATATTACAGCTTGTGGGTTCTTTATAATGTAAATCAGTACATAGGTGGAGTGAAATTTGATATCGGTGTTCTAAATTATCTCAAATTTTGCAATACTATAAACCTCCCAGTAAGTGTTGCGATGGATGATATCTGCTTGTGTGTAGATTGGAGCATCAGAGTTTTTCTTGTTTGCAATTTTCACTTTAGAGTAAGAGAAAATTCATGAAAATCTCGGGTCCTTCAGTTTATGTACATGTGGTGTGGCGGCTTCATGTTTCTTTTCTTTTTTTTTTCTTTTTCTTTTTCTTTTTTCTTTTTTTTTCAACCAAGACTAGTATAAGACTGTGATGTTTAGTGAGGTAAGTAAGGGGGAAGTGTGAAATGATATTTAGTCCCATATCCTTTTAAACTAGGAGGTGCATTTCTGAAGTATGAGGGTAATTTGGTTGTAGTTAATCCTTTATTTTATGGATCAACTCCCCACTGCTTATTTCATGTGATAGAAAGGGAAGTATGGGAAGTCACTGAGAAGCTTATGTAGATGCACAATCCAGGGGTTAATCCAGTTACAAGTGATTTCACTTGTGAAAATATTGAAATGAACATGGTGTTGATGATATGGTAGACTTCCCATGAACATGGGTAATGTATGTATTCATAACTGAGGTAAAAATGTTACATGGAAAAGAAGTGTTTTTTTTCTTTGCTCATTTAGTATTGTTAGATTTTAGTCTTGGCGATTTCCATTAAGGATGTGTACAGCAGTTTGAATGGTATATGGATGATACTAAAGTTCTCCACATAATGCCATATTAATGTTGAAACCTATAAAATTTTATTTTTTACAAATAGAACTGATTAAATCTATCAAATTGCAAAGGTTGCATTTTGTTTCCTCAGAACAGGAAAAGGAAAATGTTTAATTATCCCAGAGAATTGTCTGTATTACGTGATCTTGTGATTGGGATAAAAGGTATTCAAATATTTTGTAAAAGTAAGGAAGGGACTGACCCATGTCAATGGATTGATTGTCACCCCCTCCCCTTAATCTTTATTTTATTCATTATTCTTCTTCAAAGATGTTAATGTATGGCTCTTTAAATAATTGTTGCAGCATCCATTTCTCTTTTATTGACCTACTGTTTTTTATGCATGATTTGAGATCTGTATTTTACCTTGAATTAGTTTCCACTGATACCCACTCTTTCCTAAACTTTAATTTTGGTGTGATGATTGAAAGGTCGTGTTATGTATGTATGTTGGCTGTTAATGTGATTAATAATCGAGGAATCTGTTTTTTTTTTTACAGCATTGTATTAAGGGAAAATGCGAAACAAAACCATTTTATGTGGACAAATATTGCTCTATACTTTTCAGTATCTACTGTGCTTTGTTGCTCAGATTCTTTATTTTTTAAGATGTTTAAAGCATTTCCTCAGGCTGATGCGAAGAGCGCATCGTTGCTATTTTTTTCACATCTTTGTATGGGTGACGGGGGGGCACAGCAGACAGAGCTTTGGGGTACTGACCATAGTGCTTGTCCAGTAAACGTTGTGCAGCGGTCTACCCTGTTAACATTTGTTTGGAATATTACCTCCCCAATCCCTTGTTTCTTGTGGTGGGTCAAAGGAGACGGAGGCCCCTGCCTTGGACATCAGCATTCGCTTTAACTAATTTTACATGGTATTTTCTTCCCCCTTCCTTTTCCTTCTCATCATCCTCTTCTGTCCACTTACCCTAATAGTTCTCATTTTTACCCTTTTCACCACAATACTTTTATTATAATGCTATCCTTGAGGGCTTCGCCCCTAAGCCCTACCCTGTCACTATTTTGAATATGCCGCTAATAACCATAGATGCTTGATGCAGCAGAAAATTTTAATTAAATAAAATTGAAACGTTCACTTTCATTAAAGCTTGCCCAACGGGCACTGCGCATTTGCCTGGATGGGGTCTTGGAGAAAGTAAGCACACTTGCTTATTTTTTGCCTATTTTTTAAAAATCCTCAATGATTTGGAAAGAGCAATGCATTGCAGAGTAAGTAAAATATTTAAGACCAGAGCGAAATTGTGGATACAAGGTCTAGTTCTTGAAAGAAATTTGTGTAACGTCTCCCCCAATCCCTAGCCTGTTGTGGGGGGGTGGAGACCGGGATTGGGACCCAATTCTGGGGATCTCCCCAGTTTGGGCCTCAGCCCTCGACCAACTCGCTCTCCTGGTTCTCCGACCCCAGGCTGTCCTATGGCCATGACTAAATGCTGAAACTACTACCCCCTCCTCAATGCCTACAAGTACATTATTCACCCAATTAACACGAAACTTCCAGGAGACCTTCCTGCTCTCCCAACATTTTCAACTTCATCACCTCTACCCCCATCCTCCCTTATTACTACTTTAGTCTTATTGTCCACCTCTCTGTAATACTACTTCACTCTTTCTTATGTCACCGTCCTTCTACCACCCCCATCTCTACAAATATCTGAAATACTCTTATTTAGCCCAGCCAAATGTGACAGATTTTTCGTGATCCCCCCACACCTCCTTACTCTGACAACACTTCTCTTCCAGCAATGCTTCTAAGGAAGCAAAGTCTTTCCCTAACCGACCTGATCGTTCCTGTCTCGTTACAGTTACATCTGAAAACCAAGCTACAGCATTATCAACCCTAACTGATCTCTCTGGTAACCCCATTCCTGCAGAACCTCATCCAACCTTCAATACTTGTACTTGAACTGTCTGTCTCCCCAGCAAACTGCCCTATCTTTAACAATATTGGTCAGTGTGTGGAGAAGACTTACTCGCCTGCCTTACAGACTATAATGTGATATCATTACAGTGCTACTCCATTCCTCGTAGAGGTCATAGTAAGAACCCCACTAACATTGCCCAAATTACTTTCCGTAGACATGATCTTCCCTTTAATGTTCACATTGGTGGAGAATCCCTCCCTGTCTGACCACAGCAACCTTCTCCCCGCCAGTGCCAAAACTGTTGGCATTCAGGAGATCCTGCTAAACATTGCCGTTCCACAGCCAAATGAACTCTGTGCGCCCAACCTGGTCATACTCGATCAAACTGATCTGCACAGTCACACATGTGCCAACTGTGGTAACCCCCATACTGTATTTTTAGGGGTTGACCCAACCTACAAGTTTGAGCCTGGGGTGGCAACTCTTAGATTCAGATTTGGCCTCGTTCTGCCAGGCAGGAAGCACATCGACGAGGTTTTTCTTATTCCTTATTCCACCCCTCCCCCTCCCTCCTAAGATGTTCCCCTATACTTAGCCCTCCTACATCTTGCTTCTCCACTTCTACCTCCTACCTTCCTCAGTCAAATTCTTTTACCATACTAAATCCAGACCCAGTCACTACTGTAGCCCCAAAACTTTCCCCTCCTTCCCCGCACTACCCGCAGCAGGCAGACGAAACGTTCCACCCCTTCTACCACACGCTCCCCTCCACCTACCTTTGCCTCTACTCCTCAGACACCAGTCTCCTCTTCCACCCCCTCATAAGGAACCTTTGTCTCACAAAACCCTAACTACAATGCAGATATTCAAAACTATCTGCTTGAGACCCAAATTGACACCGAAACCCCTCATCCACCCTCAAATTCCACAACTCCCGCTCCCTCCACGCTCAGTGACTGCCGATATCCATCCTCCTTCTACTCAAATTCCCCCCTACACCCCTTCCCCCCCAATCCCTTGCCCGTTGTTGTCGTGGGGGGGCTTAGGAGGCGGAGACTGGGACCCAATGATGGGGAACTCCCCAACCTTGGGACTCAGCCCTCGACTCAACTAATTTTGCATGGTCTTTTTTTCCTTCCCACTTTTCGTTTCTGTCCCTTCACCAAACCCTTCTGCTATCCACCTCCTAAGGTGTGAGAGCCGTGCTGAAAGGATGAAAGGCTGACTTTGTGCCAGTCCTGAACGGCCTGAGGGAGCCATGGGCACGGTATTCCCCTGATTTAGTTACCTAGCCCTTACCCCTCAAGGGAACCCTGAGGGGTGGACTGTTTTTATCCCCAATATAACACAGGCTTACCATGGCCAGTAATGAAAACATATCCCCACTATTAGGGGCAATAAGGCTTGCCCCTTTATCAAATAGCCCACCCGATTCCCTGACCCCAGGCTCTCCTTTGACCACGGCTCGAACACTGCAATAACTACCCCCTCATCAATGCCTACTAGTACAGTAGCCAACAATCAACCCTTAAGGAACATTTCCACTCTTCCAGCATGCTCAACTTCAACACCTCTATCCCCACAACCTCCAACATCAACCACCCCATCCTCCCTTATTAATACCTTACAGCCTTATTGCCCACCTCTCCATAACACTACCTCCCTCAACACTACTCCATCTTCGTCACGCCCCCGCCCTTCTACTACCCCTATCTCTACAACAATCTTGAATACTCTCTTTAACGCAGCCAAATGGGACCGATTTTTCGTGATCCCTCCCACAGCTCCCTACTCTGACAACACCCTTCTCTTCCAACAATGTCTCCAAAAACAAGTAGGTAAAGTCTCTTTCCGTAGCCGACCCGACCGCTCCGTCTTGTCACAGTAACATCCGAAAACCAAGCTATAGCATTAACAAAACTAACAGACCTATATGGTAACCCCATCCTTGCAGAGCCCCATCCAACCCTCAATACTTGCACTGGAACAGTTTCAATCTCCCCAGCAAATTGCCCAGTCTATGACAGATTGGTCAGACTGTGGAGAAGACCTACTTGCCTGTCTCACAGACTATGATGCAACATCAGTACAATGCTGCTCCATTCCCCCCAGAGGTCATCGAAAGAAACCCACTAACATAGCCAAAATTACCTTCCGTAGACATGACCTTCCCTTTAACGTCTACATAGGAGGAGAATCCCTCCCTGTTCGTCCATACCAACCTCCTCCACGTCAGTGCCAAAATTGTTGGCGTCTAGGACACCCAGCCAAACGTTGCCGTTCCACAGCCAGATGCCCACTATGTGCCCAACCTGGCCATACCCGATCTAACTGCTCTGCACAATCACGCACATGTACCAACTGTGGCGGCCCCCATAATGTATTTTATAGGGGCTGTCCCACCTACAAGTTTGAGTCTGAGGTAGCAACTCTCAGATTCAAACTTGGACTCACACTACGTGAAGCCAGACAGGAAGCACGTCGACGTGGTTTCTCTCTTACTCCTTACTCCAGTAATACTGCTCATTCTACTAATTCTCCTAACCCCCCCCCCTACATCTAACTCCCCCTCTTCTACCTCCTACCTTCCCCAATCAAACTCTTTTGCTATCCTAAACCCAGACACTCCAATCTCTACTACAGATACTCCAATCACCACTACAACCCCAACACCTTCCCCTCTCCCTCCTCTCACTACCCGTAACAGACAGAACAAACGTTCCACCCCCTCTTCCCCTACCACACAATCACCTCCACCTTCCTTTGCCCCTACGCTTGAGACACCAATCCTCTCTTCCCCCCCTCACAAGAAATCCTTTATCCCCCAAAACTCCCCAACCAACTCCTCAGAAGAAACTATTGAAAATATTCAAGATTACTAAATGAAAACTGACACTCAACCTCCAAATCTTACAACTGCTCCTTTCACACTCCAAGTAACTGCTGATGTCCATCCTCCTCCTAACGATATCCCCCCTACACCCTATCCTCCTAACCCCTCCCAACACAGCCCAACCCCGCCCACATTAACCCTCCCACCATCCCCTCTATCACTTCCACTCCCTCCTTGATACACATGTGAATCCCTTATGTCACAAGTATCCCCTTCCACAGACCTGTCTCCTAATACCCCTCCTAGTAGAACACCAACTCCCACACCTCTCCCATCTAGACCTCTCGGTCCTTATCCCACCCTCTAGCTGCCTCCCCCTCAAAATCTCCAAAACGTACTACAATCTATATCACTAAAGTATAACTATCCTTCATTGGAATATTCGCGGGTTTCCGCTCCCACAGACCTGACCTTTGTCATATCCTTTCCTCTTATAACCCATCTATTGTATGCCTTCAAGAGACCTTTCTTACACATCCTCCAATACCAATCCCCAATTATCATTTTGTCTCTTCCCCACATTCCCTTTATGTCTCGTCCATACTTATCTCTGCTTTCCCCCACCTATCCTCCCTTCACCGACCTCCCAACCTATCAGACATCCTTACAGAATCCCACACTTTCTGTTTCAACAACCTATTCTCTTTCCTCAAACGCATACATATCCTCCATCTAATCAAACTCCTTACCACACCCGACTCTAACCCTTTCACTCACCAATTCCTTTGCCCAGCTTAGACAACTAATCACTAACTCAGCCACCCTTCCCTAACATTAACTATCGTGGTAAATGACCTTAGATGTCTAGCACATTTATCTTGCTTTTAACCATTAACCATTAACCATTAACCCTACACCCCTTCTTTCTATTCCCAAACACAGCCCATCCTCCCCAGCTCCAGCTCCACCTACATTAACTCACTCCATCCCCTGTATCCTTTCCACTCCTTTCTGGATACACACGTGAATCCCTTATGTCACAACTATGCCCTTCCCCAGATCCTCCACCTCCTGATACCACACACCCTCCTCCCTCTCATTCCTTTCTCACCCCCTAGATCCTTCTATCTTCAAATTCTCCAACACGCACTGTAACTGTTATCACTCATAGATCAACTAAATTATAGCTCTCCTACATTGGAATATTTGTGGTTTCTGTTCTCACAGACCTGATCTTCGCCATATCCTCTCCTTACACAGCCTCCCATACCAATTCCCAACTACTAGTTTGTCTCTTCATACTCCCTTACTGTCTCGCCTATACTAATCCATCAGAAAACACCTTATTTCGTACCTCCCTTTCAAAACACTGTCCCATGCAGAGTTATTCGCATCTTTCTTTGTCGTTGGATCAGTTATTTCAGCCTACTTCTCCCCTTCCCAACCCATTGACTTCGTTGCCTTTGAAACTAATTTTCCAATTTCAGCCACCTTTCCTCATAGTTAGTAATTTTAACTGACGCCACACACACTGGGAGATTCTATCACCAATTCCCGTGGCCGATCCCTAGAACATTTCCTCTCCACAACTGCCCTTATTATTCTTAGTTCTACACACTTTTACATAAGCACGCAATCTTTTTATGACTTGATCTCTCTTTGTGCTCCCCTTCTCTCCATTCAGATTTCCACTGGTCAGTTTCCCTATAGTGACCACTTTCCAGTTCTCATTTCTCCTATTTCGTGTACCACTTCCTAACCCCCCATGCTGGTTCTTTGATAGAGCCGACTGGTGTACTTTCACCTCACTGTCTACTATTCCTACCCCTCCATCCCCCTTCTTATCCATTTCAGATATGATACAATGTTTCATAGGTACAATCCTAAGAGCTCCCTTTACAGCCATTCCTCGAACCTCAAGGCCTTATGCCTTCAAATGTGTTCCATGCTGTAATTCTGATTGTACCAAAGCACTTCGCTTAAAATGTGCAGCCTGGAACAATTATCGATACAAACGAGACACCCCTAATCAGCTATCAGCCCTTATCTCCTTTAAAAGTGCATCCGCCTGCCTTTGTCGTACAGTCTGAAACGGTAAAACAAATAGCTGGTGAAATTATGTTAACTCAATTACATCACTGACATCAGTTTCAGTTGTTTTAGCGGATACTATCAGGCAAACATCCCCACTTATCCAGCCCCCCCTCTATATTCGAGATACTTTCATCTCTGATCCCCTCCAAGACGCTGTTTGTATACACACTGTGTCGTGTTCGTATATATGTTTGTTTGGTGTTTCTCTACGATGCTTGAGGGAGAAGAATGCACCAATTAAAACTAAAGTAGGTTCATTGTAGACCAGCCCTGACAAAAATAATTTCTTCATTGTCCTGTAACCAACACGTCAGGTTCTGCCCGAGAGTGCTACTGCCAGACGTGTGACTACAGAGACAAAATAAAATATTGTACTCTACAAATTGTACCGAGAATCTCACTCTTTTACATAGGCGACATGCTACACAGCAATATAACTAAAATAATCTACATTTCACATGGTGTAACATATCACACAAAAGGCGGTGTATATATATACTATAATCATATAATTATCACAATATACGTACGATAACTTTGTCATTATAACCCGTATATGGCGGCATCACAATATGGCACTCACAACTCACATTAGCATCACAACTCGCTTCATTATCACAACCCACAGACGTTAATGAACTAAGTGACTATTTCAGCTAGGTCAGTAGTGGCTCTCACCTGTCTCCAAACTTCTCTTCCATTTAGACCATCAAGGAATGCACCCCTCTGGTGAGTCCTATAATGCTCCTTTTTCCTCCTCTGAACTCAATGTTGTTTTACAGTCGTGCTGCAACACTCATGAAGGCCGTGACAGTATTCGCTACCGTATGCCATCTTTCCATCTTCCTCTCTATTCTTTCTATTAACTATTTTCAACCACATGGATGACAGGAAGATTTCCTTCTCATTGGTGAGCTCTTATCCTCCCCTTTTTGAAATGGTTAACTTCCGATTAATGTGGTATCTTGAATCACGCAATCTTCTCTCTCCTTCCCAGTTTGGTTTCCGCCATGCCCGGGGTACAACTGACCCCCTTGCCCATTTCGAGACATATATTACATCTGCATTTGCACATCATGAATCCGTATTAGCCATATCCTATGAACTAGAAAAAGTATATGATACCACATGACATGACCACATGACATCCAAACACTTTCCTAGTCAAAATTGCCTCTTCCATATCGTCCTTCCCTCAGTCTGAAGATGTCTCACAAGGCAGCGTTCGTTCATTTGTTTGAGATTTGCAAAGTTCTGGCTTCGCCCGGGCCTTTCACTTATGGCCCGGCCTGCGTCAGCTTTTTATGGCTGTCTCATTTGGTTCTCTGACACTCGGTGCTTACCGTGGCGGTGGGATTGCCAGCAGGCGCTCCTATAGCCGTGGTGCAAGCATCTCGCATAATCTCTTTACCAGCACGACGGCTGTGTTCTGCGGGCCTTGTCTCAGGAATTGCGTGTGCACACAATTTTCTAAGTAATGTACAAGTGTGGCGTTCGGCTCGCCACAATGCATGCAACACCTCTCTTCACGTTCTTTTGTTTGTATGATCTGCCATGAACAGTGGTAACCTAGGCGCATTCTGTGCAGAATGACTTCGGTACCTCTGTTGTTTATTTCAGAGTGCCAGTGGTTCATAGCTGGTGGCGTCTGAGTACCAGCTGGCCGAGGGAGAGGATCTCGTTTCCTCTCTCTGAAGCTGCAGGAGGAAAGAGGTTGCCATCACCGTACACTTCTTCCTAAGTAATTTTCGGCTCTGATGTATTATCATGGGAGTAGGGGGCATACCCCTGCCAACTTCGGCTAATCTGTCAGCAAGCTCATTCCCTCTGATCCCAATGTGGCTGGGAATCCAGTTTATGATAATTATTCTACCCTGTGCAAGAATCCTCTGTGCCAGTGTGAGGATAGTATTTAGGAGGTAGATATTGTCAGTGGGTGAGCGCTGCTGAAGATAGTCAATGCCTCCTTTAGAGTCTGTATGTATGACCACGTGTCCTTCCCTCACGGACGCGTGGCTCAGTGCTCCCATGATAGCAACTGCCTCTGCCTGTAGTAAGGAGTCGTTGTCTGTTACCCTCATGGATTTTGTGGCATCCCTTGCTGCGAAGCCGGCGGCTGCAGTGTGGGTCAAGGGATCGACCAATCCATCCGTGTAGTATGTTCTGCTACCCGGAGGAGTGATGGTTGCAATGACCCTCTGGGTTTCTGCCTTTAGGCTAGGCGTGGGATATTCTTCTTTTTGGTTGCCAGTCTCATGACCGAGAACTCTATCGAGGTTTGTGCCCACGGCAGAGCTACGACAAAGTCAGGATGGGGGGAGTCCATGCCCTTGGCAAGAAGCGGTTCTTTGAGGTGATGGCCTATTAACACCCTGGCTGTGTGAGACAGCCAGGAGTTGTTTGCAAACAGCTCGTTATCTTGTAGGCGTCTGACTATTTTATGCCTTAGACTTGTATTCCTGGGAGCCTGGATGATAAAAATTGTGCTGCCATTAGATGGATTCGTGAGGCTAAGGGGAGAAGCTTTGCCTCCAGTATGAGGTTGAGGACCTTCGCCCACCTTGGGGCACCCAGAATGACCCTGGCGGCTTCGTTTTGGACTGTCTCCAGTTGGTCTTTATATTTTTTCTTAATGCCAATCACTGCAAGGGAGGCATAGTCTACAATGGGCCTGACAGCATGTACATAGAATGATGTTAGTACTCTGTGTCTGGCCCCTATGCGTCTTCCACTCATTGCTCTCATGGCGGACAGTCTTGATTTTGTTCGGTCAACCAGGTACTGGACCTCCTTCTGGAAGTAGAGGGTCCGGTCTATCTTTACCCCAAGGTAGAGGTAGTCCTGAAACCATTCCAAATCCATTCCCTGAATTTTCAGACTTGTACCTTGAACTCTCTGTCTCAGAGCCATGGCTTTGGATTTGGCTGCAGAGATCTTTAGTCCTACCCTACCACACTCCTCGGATACGAGGTCCAGACAACGCTGGGCTTTGTTTAGGCAGTATGCTCCAGTGGAGAGGATAGCAAGATCGTCTGCATAGATGATCTTGCACCCCACTGGGAGGTTTATGTTGAGGATACATTAATGTGTTAAAGAGGGCTGGACGGAGGCATTCCATTCTCTAGTGGCATGTGCTGTGATAGGTGACCTTGGAATTTTACTCTGGCTGTTCTATTCCTAAAGTAGTCACCTATCCAAGCCAAGAGCTTACCTCTGATTCCTTTTTGGATCAGGCTCTCCTGAATGGCAAGAGGACTTGCCAATTCAAAAGCCTTCTCCAGGTCAAGGAGTACTACCACAGTTGTGCCAGTGCTTATTGTGCTCAAGAGCGTGGCTATACTGTGCGCTGTGTTCATGCCCCTGGTGAACCCGTGGAGGTGTTCATGCGGAGGTCCCATTTTCCATCGGAGCCGGTTCAGTACCATCCTCTCGGCCGTCTTGGCCAGACAGCTGAGGAGAGAGATGGGGCGGTACTTCCCTGGCTCCTTTGGTTTAGGGATGGGAACTATGGTAGCCCCCTTCCAACTCTGGGGTAGAGTGGAAGTTTCCCAGGACTTGTTGATGAGTTGCAGGAATGCAAGCTCACTTACTAGTCCCAGGTGGGAAATGATGGGGTACGAGATCCCATCAGAGCCTGGGGCTGTGTTACAACTGGCTTTATATGCATTTCTTAGTTCCCTCAGAGAAAAGATAACGTCTGAGTTATCAGGTTTGGCTGCCCTTTCTCTGATATGAGCAAGTCTGTCTGGTTGTAGGCGTTCTTGTCTTGCCCTTTGTTCGGCTGACAGGCTGTTGCTACTTGTTCTCGCAGAGAACTTGTGCACCAGTCTGTTCGACTCTGACTGGGGGTCATGTGCGTGCATCTCGGGGCTGAGCGGCTGGTAGCTAGCTTGACCCATTGCCATAGCTCTGAGAGGGTGGTATGGTGGTCGAAGGACTCACACCATTCCAGCCTCTTTTCCTGCCTGACTCTGCTAGCAGTTTCCTTGACATCCCTGACAGCCTCCCTTAGGAGGGCTAGGTTGTTGGGGGTTCTTTGCCTTTGGAAATGTTTTCGGCACATATTTACCCTGTGGTTAACCTCCCTAATCTCGTCGTTAAAGTACCAGACGTCTTTGTGACTCCTGGACCAAGGCCGAGTTTTGGGTATGGTCAGTGAGGCTGCCTCATCAATGGCATTTACAAGTCTGGCTTGTAGCACTTCCACATTTTCACTTTGTGTGGGTTCATTGCTTCTCAGACAGCGGGCCAAGGCGTTCTGAAATGCCTGCCAGTTGGCCTTGTCTGTTTTCCATCTTGGATTCGGTCGTGGCATTTCGGCTGGGCTACTATCCATGAGTGTAGTTATTGTGTCGTAATGGTCACTAGTGACGGTCTCATCAAAACGCCAGCCAATCCTCTCCACCAGAGTCTCAGTGGCCAGGGTGAGGTCTAGGATCCCTCCTCTGACATGCATTGGCTCTTGATTATTGAGGAGAGCGATCTCGGGGAATGTCTCAGGCACGTTGGCTATGTGATGGCCAGCTGCATCCGGTGCCCAGCAGGGAGCCAGGATGGGGTGGTGTGCGTTGAAGTCTCCCCCTATGATCACTCGGTCGTGTGCTGCAGAAGCACAGACCTGGCTGATGTCTAAGGTACTACAGTGTGGCCGGCTGTACACATTGTACAATTTTAGGGGCCCCCGGCCAGGTGAATCTTGACGGCAAGAGATTCAACATCTCCACAGTGCATTGGCTATTGCGGAGCAGGGAATTGTTGCTCTGACAGGGTGATCAGGCCTCTCTTGCCATCAGCACATGGCAGCATGAAGACATGATACCCGGAGAAGCGAACAGGTTCCACTGTTAATGTCTCCTGGAGCATGACAATGTCGATGCTCCTTGATCGCACTATTGCGTGGAGGATGGCAGTCCTTGTGGAGAAGCCATAGATGTTCCACTGCATAATGTTTAGATTGCGTGCCATGATGTTACTAGATGATAGTTACATCAGAGACATCGCCGTATTCGGATTGACTAGTTTCAGAGTTTGACAACTCCATTGCGAAGTCCTCGCTGGTTAAGGGGTCTTCTTCAGCTGTCAGGCTATTCCTGGATCCACTGGGGGGTGGAGAGCCTTTGGTAGCTCTGACCTTCTGTATTTGCGCTTTTCTCTGTCCAGGCTGTTTCTGTGCATCCTTTGCTGGCCTTGCCTGGGCAAGGTCAGCTTGTTCTGATTCTGGCTCTGGCACTGAATCAGCCTGGTTAGGCTCTGCCTGTGAGGGCATGGCCTGGGTTGGAGTGGGGAGGGGAGTCTCGTCCTGGGGTGAGGGTGAGGATGGGGCTGGTTTGGCCCTTTCCAGCTTCCTTCCCTTTAGGACTGCGACAGTCTTGGTCATTGCCGTCATGGCGACCACGACTGCCTTCTCGGCCTCTTCACTCGTCCTTCTACAGCAGTCAGCAGGATCGACATGTCCCCCTCATTGAGGAGGAGGTCTTCTGCTCTTGGGGAGGACTTTGTGGTGCTGTTTGAACCTTTATTCCTGTGGTTCTTCTGCACTTGTTTCATTTTGGGGAACTTCTGTTTGTCAGAGATCTCCGGTTTCGGCTGGGGGGCGGCTTCCTTCCTCTTAGGAGGTCGGGAGGCCTTTTCACTTTTGTTCTTCCCCCAGATATAGGGGTGCCTGGGGGGGGGGGACAAAGTCTGGTCGCTTCTTAGCAACCTCTTGCTGCTTGAGGGCTGCTTCTTTCCTGACAGAGCAAGCCAGGCTCCAGGCATGATGCCTCTTGGCACAGTTAGGACATTTGGCTGTTGTGTCCCTCTTTTCCTCTTTGTAGGCCTTAATGCACACCTCGGTGTTGTGTGCCTTGCTACAGACACCACATTTAGGTTTGGCTGTGCAGCTAGCCTGGTGGTGTCTGTACTTTTGGCACGTGAAACACCGGAGTGGATCAGGCACATATGTTCGAATGTTGTAGGTACCCCAGTTACCCAGATCAAGAGTAGAGGTTGGGGTACCTTTCATGGTCACCAGGACTTGCCTGGTTGGTGTCTTCCCCTTCGACATTCGGGAAGCCTCCACGACCTGTGGGTGTAATGCACATCATACGAGACTGAGAAGCCAAGTAGCACCATCTTGACCCTCTTTTCCTCGGGATTCAGTGGTGAGAGGCTCACTTTCCTCCCATCTTTTAGCTCCTTCGTTTCCTGCAGGAAACAAAGGGTAGCTTGATCTTTGGGCATGATGATCATGCCCTGATCTCGCGCAACCCGGATCGATAACCGGATTTTGCATTGGCTCTCCAATGCCCTGACCATTTGGTAGGCATTGTTGAAGCCTTCGGGTTTGACTGGCACTTTGAATTGGGGGAAACACCTTGGGGGTCCAGACTCTCCCTCAGAGTCGGTCTCCGGCCTCGGACGTTTCGGCCCGCTCTTTCGGCTTTGGGGCTTGCTCATGGGGGCACCAGCTGTTTCGGCTGGTTCAGCTGGTGCTCCCGATTCAGTCAGGGGGGTTGTCTGAGGAGTACTCAGAGACTTTCCTGGCCTCGGTGCTGGCCTGGAGGGGCCAGCACGAGAGTCCATCTGTTGGACAATCTGGTGGACAGACATATTTTTACATGGTTTTTCTGTCTTGTCCACCATCTTGGCAGCAGGCATGACAGTGTCATCCTGTGCTCGGGGTTTTCTTTTGCCACCCGGAGGCATGTATGGCTTCAGGGTGGCTGCCATGGTCTGGGCCTTGCACAGGTCGTCATCATTAGCATCTGTCTATGGGATTTTGTTTTATTTTCCATGTATTTGGACAGTGCTTCATCCACTCACGCCCCCACCCACCACGGAGTCCAACAAGGGGAAGCTGAGTGTTAGAACCAATGTCTAACAGCAACAGGGGTGATGAGTGGATATACGCAGCCAATTAGCCGTTTGCAGCAGCACTCACGGACAGTGTGAGTACCAACGGCAGCATGACTGCTTGACCCTAGCCTCACGAGGGAGACCAGCCGATTGACCTGACCAGGCCTGGATCAGGCTGCCTGTCTTGCTGGAATAGAGGACCAAATAGGCGTGTTGCTAGCCACAGGGCGTACTCATTCACGGCATCGCTCAACCTCCAGGACTCCCGTCTCCCAGCACACAAGGCTGCCATGCACGGCAAATGCGTGGGTAGGTGTGAACCCCTGGGGGGAGACCAGAGGGGATGCCCTTCCACCTACAGGACATCATTGTTGGGAACACTTTTGCTCCTCCCTCAGTGAGGAAGGGAGCTCTTTCACTTTTTCCAGGCAGTTCCTCTCCATCCCTCAGAGAGGACCTGTACCTTTTTTCAAAGTGAATCCCTCTTTCTCTGAAACACCCAAAGGCTGTTTCACCTCAGTGAGAAGAGGGGGTCCTGACCTGTTCCAGTAAGTTCCTTCATCCTCTGAAACAGCCAACCACAGACTATTTCATCACAGTGAGGGAGAGAAGCTAACTTTTTTCCAGGCGGTTCCTATGGCAGGACGGGAAGTTAGTGTTCTGTCTAGCGGCAGCTATTTAACAGAACCAGGCTGAGGGCCTGACATTTTTTCAAAGTGAATCCCTCTTTTCTCTGAAACACCCAAAGGCTGTTTCACCTCAGTGAGAGAAGAGGGGTCCTGCACCTGTTCCAGTAAGTTCCTTCATCCCTCTGAAACAGCCAACCACAGACTATTTCATCACAGTGAGGGAGAGAAGCTAACTTTTATCCAGGCAGTTCCTATGGCAGAACGGGAAGTTAGTGTTCTGTCTAGCGGCAGCTATTTAGACAGAACCAGGCTGAGGCCTGACAAAGTGAGGGGCTCCTACCTGCCTATCGTTCCTATGCGAAACAGAGAGAGTGGCAGTCATCAGATGCTCTGCCAGACCAGTCCCTAGCAAATAGAATGGCAACTCTATGCACACCGTAAGGCACACCTCTAAGGCCCCCCAGACACACCCGCCCATGCGGGAGTTAAAGGTCTGCCCACGTCCGAGCACGCGCCCGAAGATGGGGTCCAGTTCACCAGGTGTGAACTAATGCCGAAAATTCGTATAGGAAAGAATAGGCTAGAGGGCACGAAGCTACATGCAAGCACATAGCATCGTGGCAGCAAACAAGGGGGGGCGCGTAAGCGTCCTATAACGTGTAAGAGCCGAGGCCGAAATTGCATTGGGCCGGCCGCGGTACATCTCTAAAAAACCCTTGAGACGGGGAGGTCTTTAACGGGCTCTGTTTGGCATTATCTGGTTTTGGCCCACCCCTCCCCCGTGGGCCCGCCTTTCCCCGGAAAGGTCCTCCCTTGGGGGGTTCTAAATGGGCCTAAGAAAGGGCCCGATTCACCGCGGGGAAGAAGAGAGGAGAGCCCCTTCCGGTCACTGCTGGGTGTCCCCTGCACAAGGCAGCGTGCTCACACCATTTTTTCCTTTCCCTTTCCTTTAATGGAAATTGTCTTATTTTTACCCCCAGGAGCCCGTTTCTTACTTATTTAATTTTAAAAACCATCTTCGCTACAAAAATCTCCCAACCAATTCCTTCAGTCTGAAACATCATCATTGCCTTCTTTAAACCCGGGAGTTTTCGTTTTTCCCCCTACCTAAAGGGCCCTTCCCCCTTTTTTTCTCTTCGTGCACGTGTGGGGTCCCCAACCTTTTATTCTTCTTATGGGGCCCACTCCACCCAAAAACCGTTCTTCGGGAAATTTCCTTGGCTTTTAATTTTTTAAACTCCAAATGCCCATGGCGAGCCATATCTTTTACAAAAAAAGAAAAAGCTTCCCCCCCGCCTCCAGTCTTCCCTTTTTCCCCCATAAACTCCCCTCCCCCCATCTTCTGTTACCTTGATCCCCCTCCACTCTCGTTTAGGATGCCATTTCTACTCCTTTTCCCTCAACCCCCCTTGCTCATTTTTATACAGCCCAAACCCTGCAGTCTTTGTTTTGCCCTGGCCCCTTCCACTCCTCTCCATTGAACGCCTGTACACTAGTGGGGGCATGCCATCTCTTTTCCCTTTCGATGTGTGTCTTTCTCCCCTATGCTTGCCTCGTTTCCCCAAACCTTTCCCCTAAACAAACTTCCCTGACCCCTGTTTCTTACCTTTGCCTCTTCTTCTGTTTACCAAATCCTTTCTCCATTCCCCCTTTTTTTCCCTTTTTCCCGACCTTTTTTTTCCGTTTTCAAATTCCATTCCTTTCCCTCTATGCTTATCCTTTTTCCCCTCTACCCCCCCTTTTTTTCCCCCTTAAAACCCTTTTCCCTTTGACCGTCTCTATTCATTCCTCTTTTTCATGTTTCACTGGCTCCAAATCCCCCCCTTTAACCCTTTTCCTTACTATAAAACTGTACGCACATCCTTTTTGCCTTAAAACCATATACCACTCTCTTTTTCCTCTTTCAGTATTTTTAATGACTCTTGTAACTCATTGACTCTCATAAGTCCTATGCACTCGAACCAATCTCCTTGTCTGTAAGATCCAGTACTAGTTGTACCTACCCACACGCCATAAATCTATTAGCAATGAACAGGTAGATACTCTAGCACATCACACTGCTATGTCCACATCAACACCAGCCACATTTCTCACATATTCCAGCAACGGATTATTACCCCCACTTTAAAACCTTCCTGTATACCCGACGGCAATCTTTCTGGTCAATTCTCCGCACTAATGAATTATATACTGTAAAACTATCAATCTCTTACTGGTTAGCTCCATTTCATCGGAATAGACGTTGGGAGACGGCTCTCGCGCACTTACATATTGGCCCCAGCCGTCTAACACACTCCTATCTGACGTCACGTTCTGATCCACCACTATGTTCCCTATGTAATGTTCCTCTTTCCGTTCCACACATTCTGATGTCTTGTCCACGCTTTGCTGCAGACTGTACCTCTGCTTTCCCCCACCTATCTTACCTTCACCGACCACCCAACCTATCAGACATCCTTATAAAATCCCACACTTCCTGTTTTTACAACCTGTTCTCCTTCCTCAGATATATATATATCCTTCACTAGATGTAATCCCCCATATCTAATCCTACCTTAACCCATTCACTCATCAACTTCTTTACCCATATTTAACCTTTGTAATATTACTCTAGATTGTTGACATATAGCAACTAACTGATAACTCAACCACCCTTCACTATCCTTTACTATCCCTTCCTGTAGTGCTATATAACCTTAGATGTCTTGCACATTTATTTTGCCTTTAACCATTAATCATTCAAAGTAGTGATTGGGTGGGGTTTATGAACGAAGCCCCCAAGTATAGCATTATGATAAAAGTATTGTAACGTAAAGGGTAAAAATGAGGTAATGATTTGGGTAAGTGGACAGAAAAAGGGGATGAAGAAGAGAAGGAAATGGAAGGGGGAGATAAAGACCATGCAAAATTAGTTGAGGCGAGGATTGAGGTGCAAAGCAGGGGTGATCACCTACATTGGGGGGTTCCCCACAGTACTACGTCACTTCACAGTTCACACCACCCTATCTTTCTCCCGCCTTTGTCCTTCTACTGCTTCCACCTCTGCAAACCTTTTGAACTTACTCTGAAAATAACCTTTTCTAAAATGTCTCCAAAAACAAATATGTAAAGTTTCCTTTCGCAGTCGTTCTGATCGGTCACGCTTTGTCCGAGTCCTAAGCTCGTGCATTATTGATGCTGACTGACCCAGCCTCACTCCTCCATTAATACTTGTACTAGAATTGTTTCCATCTCCCTGACTGATTGCCTTATCTACGACAATGACTGGTCAGATTATAAAACTAATGTACTTGCCTGCCTCACTGACTATGGTGCAATGGCTACACTATTCCTCCAAGCCTAAATGCAACAGCAATATCTCCAAGATTAACTTCCGTAGACATGACCTCCCCCATGAAGTTTATATTGGAGGAGTGTCTTGCCCGGTCCGACCATATCGACTCCTCCCCGTCAACACCCCCCCCCATCCCTTGTTCGTTGTTGTCGTGGGGCAGGGGCTTAGGAGATTGAGACTGAGGCCCAAGGTAGAGGATTACCCCTACTTTAGACCTCAGCCCTTTCCTCAACTATTTTTGCATGGCCCTTTCTTCTTTCTTTTTCCTTCTCTTCTTCATCCCCTTCCATCCACTTACCTTAATCGTTAACTCATTTTTACCGATTTCGCCACAATACTTTATCATAATGCTATCCTTGCAGGCTTTGCCTCAAGCCCCACCCCATCGCTGTATTTTGAATACCCCGATATTGACCTTAGATGTTAACGCAGCAGAAATTTTTCAACAAATAGATAACATTTTGTCAGAGATGTTACCGTCTGGCCCTCTGTGCCCTACCTCGTCATGACCGTTCAAATTACTTTGCTCAGTCACGCAAGTGTGCTAATTATGGTGGCCCCCCTAATGTAACAACTCGAATCTCAGGTTCAAACTAGCGGCCATATCCCCCTATCCGTTACCTTCGCCGACGCCTTCGCATTACCGTATTCCTAGTCGCTTAGCTTTCTTCTCACAATACGCATTTTCTCCTACAATATTGGAAAGATTGCCATTTTTATTCATTTGGGATAGCTCGGCGAAGGTCAATTTACAAATTAAAAGTTATGATAGCATACATCAGAATGGAATTTGATAACAATAACTGTTCTTAGTCGAAGTTAATGATCATATACCTATATATTTATAATAAAATAAAAAAGTTGAAGTATAAAAATAGATGAGTTTTTTATTATATAGAATCCAGGTGACAGTTAGATTATGCGAGCATGGACTTTAAACTTTAAACAGATGCATTAGTAGTTCCCTTAATTCTGCTATATATGTTTATAAGAAACTCAGATTTAAGCCATGTCAACTGAATTTTTGATAAAGTGATTTATAGTATAGAGAATCGATATTCGACTGCAAGATTGAAGTAATTTAATACACAATAAAATAATATACAATGCTGACCAATACGGTACCAAAAGATAACATAATTTCTTGACGCTTAAAATTCGTTTATTTACAAAAATGTATTTACATATTTACAATAACATCTAAATAGCTTTTAGATAAATAGCATTTTGTTTCCGATCGGTTGCAAAAATTAGATTGCGGCAACTTTTGGTTTCCATCATTTTGGAAGTCGAAATCATCAGAATCGGGTACGAAAATAGCAAAATATAGGTTTCGGCAACCACAAGTTGTGAATTCCCACAAACGTTACAAATATTAGGTGCAAGTGTGATCACGGCTTTTCACATCTATCATCTGAAATTGATTTTATATTACAAAATTGGTTCCTCCCCATTCCCTTGTTCGTTATTGTCACGGGGGTGGAGGCCGTGGAGACGGAGACGGGGCCCAATGTCGAGGATCACCCTTACCGTGGACCCGTCTCGCCTTGCATGGTCTTTTCTTCTCCCCTTTTCCTTTTCTTCTTTTTTATTAAATATTCATAGGAATATTCAACGAGTACGCCTTCAGTACCAAAATTTAACGTAAAAGAATTGTTGGAGAAACCATTGATGATAAATTAAATTACCATCCCGCATTCCATCAAAGAAGCGGCTGAGCTACAACCTGTACACTTTGCCACAGGAGACGACTTGGAGTAGAATAAAGACTTAGCAATGAATGAGCTTATCCGAGAAGTCTGTAGAGGAATATCCCAGGTTCCGATGAGATTTAATATGAGTTGATAAAGCATCTTAATTATGATGCCATGATTAAGTTGCTAGAAGTACACAATGAAATTTGGAAAAAAAGAAAAAAAAACTTCCAAACTCATGGCACTCCGCCCACATCATTCCGTGTTGAAAGGAAGGGGAAATCCCAGATCCGCCACCTACTCACAGTTGCACTGACAAATCGCTCAGGCAAGGTCATCTAACGAAGGATATTGCATTTTCTAAATACATGAAATTTACTAGTTGACAAGCAGGCCGTTTTCCGAAAGGGACGCCAAACTCTTGCCATACTCATGAGGCATTTACCAAGAAACATTTTTTATTTCACTATTCATATATTTAGAAAAATCCTACATACTTTATGCTTTTGGATTACATGGAAACTTGCCTTATTTCATTTCTGACAAGTCTTTTGTTGTGAAAATGTTCGTTGTTCTTTGACAAGGTCGCTTTTTCGGCAAACGGGGTATCACAAGAGTGTCTTGTCACCACCATTATTTCTGTGTATAATAAATGACATTTTCCTAGCTCTCCCTCGGTATCTTAAAAACTCACTGTATGCCGATAATTGTACATTATGGCATTCCAGTAGTAATGCAGAATTCTCGGCAAATTGCAACAAACTGGCACTGGATATAATTCATAACTGGGGCCTCTAGTGTTTTAAATTTTCCACGTGAAAGAAAAAAATGGGGTAATTTTTTTTTTTTTACATAGGAAGATGCTGAACATCAGGTTAACTCTAAATAATCAACCATTCTTGTTCTATTTTTTCATCGTAGACTAACTTGAAAGACCACATTGGTCAGTTAAAAGCACTCAATTTATTAAAGTCTATTTAAAAAAATAAAACAAATGGGAAGCTGATAGAAAGTCTTTGCTAATAATATATGAAGCCCTGATTAGGTCTAAATTAGATTATGGGTCAATCGTGTATGGCTCGGCAGCGAGCTCAAATTTGAAAGGATTGAATACTATGCAGAATGCTCGTTTGCGCGTGTCTTGGAGCCCTGAAATGCACTTGGATGGAGTGTCTAGAGGTGGAATCAGGTGCAAGGTCTATATAGACCTTGGTCAGGAGTACCTTCCCTCCGACTCAGACCCGGCCAGCAGGCGCTGATCATCATCATCATCAAGGGGCTAACGCCGACGGGGGCGCATGGCCGCATCCACCCTTCGCTCCCAGCCACGAGGATCCTTTGAGGCGAGTCTCCAGCCAGGCCCACGGCCCATCTCTAATTCCTCGCGACAGGTCTCGTCGAGCTGCCCAAGTCATGATCTCCTGGGTCGTCCCACAGGCCTCCTCCACCCAGGGTTGTCTCGCAAAGAGACAACCTGATGGGCAGGGTCGTCCACAGGGAAACGTGCTAGGTGCCCATATAGCTGGAGTTGGCGATCCTGGACTATGCAAGTAACAGGTCCCATGCCAGTCTCACGGTGGAACCGCCGGTTGGACACGTGGTCCTGCCAAATGTACCCCATGATCTGTCGAAGGGACTTGTTACAAAAGGCATCAAGACGAGACTCCAAGACACTGGATAGCGTCCAGGTTTTGCTTCCATAGAGCAAAACTGGCAGTATCAAGGCCTTGAAGACACTCAGCTTGGTCCTTCTGCAAAGGTACCGACATCTCCAAATGCTCTTGTTGATCAAGTTCATGGCTCCTGTTGCCAGACCAATCCGTCTATTGACTTCTTGGTCTGACAGGCAGATCTCGCTGATCTATGCTACTAAAATAGGGAGCCGAGTCACCCTAACGGGTATGCTTTACTTCGGCATTTGCGCCCGGAAGGTAGTGGCGTTAGCCGTTCACCAGTAGACTCTACGACTTTGTCGAGAAAGTCGGTATCGACCTTTCTTCCATCGATACCCTTGTTCATTCAAATATATTGCCATGGGAAACTCCCAAATCGTAGATGTTTGGCTTCTATCAGTCAAGGCCATGGTGTCGGAAGTGGAGGTACTTCAGAGGTTCACAGAGATCCTTATCAAACAACTTTTTTTTTCATATATATACCGACGGCTCCAAAACAAATGAGTGTGGGTGTGGGTATACTGTCAACTGAACGCCAATTGAGATTCAGACTGCTGAATCATACATCGATATTTATTGCCGAACTTTTTTTAATTAATGAAGTTTTGCACTATTGACGACCCACGATGGAATGATATTTTTCAGGATCATTAAGTACACTGGCAAATTAGCCGGGTCACTTAATGATCTGGCCCTTAACATAGTCTGTATTGATCTCATATGTTTTGTGTCCCTTGTGAATGCAAACATACATCAGTGGCAAAGTGAGTGGACCTATCTAAATATAGAATCAAACAATAATAAAAAGTGGAACACTGCCCACAGAAAAAACAGGTGGTTTTGGCGCGCCTGAGAGTCAAGGCCACAAGACCTAACACTTCACTTCCATATATAGAAAAAAAAAATCCTCCACATTGCCCCCACTCAACAAATCACCTTTCAGTGGCCCATTATTTGATAAAATGCCATCAAAACAGCAACAACAGACATATCTTAAGAAATTACTTCGGAATAAAAGATATACCATTTACATAAATATCGGACGATGAAAAATAATCCATAAAGTGATCACATTTCTAAAGGAGACAAAACTTTATGACCTTATCTAGATTGAAACAATAAAATAAGATCCACTGGTTTAAAAATCTTGGCCACATGCCGCTGGTTGATGGCTAAGAAATCCAACAAATGCAAAATGCAAAAAGGAAGGCAGCACACGGCACCCATGACCGCCGCTCTCTCATTTTATCTCACTTTACGTCTTTTATTCTCATTTTATTTTATTATCATCTCTTTTATGTTTCTTGCAAGTTTTATTATGGGTCGTGGTTATGGGGGAAACCATAGCCAGTCCAAAGAATGAATTTGTTTTTAACATAACGACGGGGGAAACACCTTGTTTTATCGAAGCAATGGAATTGATAAATAAATGTAATAGATTTCTTTCTTTGTCTTTTTTAATTGATCTTTTAAATGAATAATCTAAAGGACTAGTGAAAGAATATGAAAAGACAACACAAATATTACTCTTCTTTTATTGGGAAAAAAAATAACTATGGATTAACTTTCTTGATTTAACAAGCTTATCTACATTAAAGAATGGGTTATTTCAAATACTGTTGGAGGAATGAATCATGAAAAATCCAAATTATACTGAATGCAGTATAACAGGTTTTGAAGTATATATCTAAGGGATTTTGGCTTAGAGAGCACATCTTATATGAAGAACTGCTGGAAACTGACCACGCCCACTTGGTCAATCCTACATGGGTTTATCTTCTCTTTCACACACAAAATGCCACTCACACATACACTTGAACAAAGTAACACTCAAATGCCTTCTACTATCTCGCATGCACATGGGCCCGGTCCCTCATTCGGATGGTGGCAGCCTATCCCATGCAGGTAACTGACACGCTAAACGCTACCCAGATCATTTAAAAGGTAAACTCGTGAGGCCTTCAAGTTCCACCACAATTGGGGGCACCAGGCCACTTCTCTCTCCATCTAGAGCTCCTGTCGTGCAGAAGGGATATGGACCTATATCCCCAAGGGCGAGTATGAGGATGAGCCACGAAACTGGGCTGGCAAGTCACCAAGGTGAATATACATATACTTATGAGTGAATATCTTCACAATGCAAGAAATGTGTTTGACCGGTTTTGATTATATCTTCGTCAGAAATACATAATCCAAACCGATCAAATACATCGGATATTCATTCTCATTCTTTCCTGTTATACATTTGTCTACATGAATACGGTCCATACATATACTTTGGAGAGAATTTCCCGTTTTGTGTGTTCTTGATAACAAACTTGTCTTCATTATTTGATAACATTTATATACAGTGTACATGCCCTGAAAAAAAACGGTAATATAGCAAAGTTCATGTGCTGTCACGATTGCCATCAATCACTTGCGATGGAATTGACTTCTTTATGTAAATAATAAGCCCTCTCGTATGGCAATATTTTTTCTGTCATAGTATGTGTATCACGCATTTTTTGCATAACGAGCACTAGTTCTGACTTCTTGAAAGCAACACACATCAACATTTTCAGAGTGAAGGTACTGTAAAAGAGTTGCCCTGCGTTTCTGTAAACTGTTTATGTTCCAGGTAATACATTTCAAGAGATTACTTGGAGACACTGATTACTCGACCATTTCCGAGGCCCGCATCATGATCATCATCTGCTCCAACTACCGAAGTAGTATTTGTAGCAGATCCTTTATTTTTCCGCTGGACTCTTGTTTGTGTTGCTGCAGTGAGGGCTGAGCTGCAACTGGTGCTGCAACTGATGCTGAAGCTGGTGCAGCAGATGGTGCTAGGGTTGGTGGTGAAGCTGATGCAGCATATGGTGCTAGGGTTGGTGGTGAAGTTGGTGCAGCATATGGTGCTAGGGCTGGTGCTGCAGCTGGTGCTGAAACTGTTGCTGGTGCTTGAGTTGACGGAGCTTTAACTCCTGTTGGTGCTGGTACTGTGGCCGGTACCATGGTTTCCTTTGCAAGGGCCATCACTGTTGACCTCTGCAGGTGTGGGATTTTTTTTTTTTTTTTCTCCTATTTGTTTTCCTGTCCTTTGAATAGTAAGCGCACAACGGAGAATTGGCATTATGTTCTTGTCGGCAGTTCACGCATTTCCGAAGGAAATTTTTACCTTCGGAAATGTTTTCTGCACATTCTGAACTTCCGTGTGGAAGAGCGGAGTATCGGCATCGCGATGGATAAGCACGTGTTCCGTGGCCCCACTTGAGCAATTAAAGCAAAACGGGGTCAGGGATTTGTAGACGGCACACCTAAAGGGTGCCATGCCCTCAACCATTTTAATAGTTTTGGGGGTTACTTCCCCTCATACGTTATGATGGCTCTCTGGGTCATCATTCCATTAACCTTCATGCGTCTCGCATGAATGATACGTTCATTGTATGCAGTCTTTTCTCGTTTCGATTTCCCTTGGGACATCGAACACAATGACGTTAGTACATTTTTCCTTTCCAAAAACCTTGGCTTTTCAAGCACTTCACCACGTGTACCGGTAGTTGTTATATGAGCAAGAATTTGTTCGTTCTTGCATCTGACAGAAACGTTATTTCTCCCAATTTTCGTCTCGGTTTATCCGTCTTATTGTAAGGGTCCATTTTTGGGCCTGAGAGACCCAGTGATATTTATCCCCGCGCGCGCGCGCGTGCGTGCGTGTGTGAGTGTGAGTGTGTGTGTGGGGGGGGGGGGGGTGAGAGAGAGAGAGAGAGAATGTGACATGTGTCTATTGACACATGTCACATAATTCCATTTCCGTTTATTCACACTCTGATGTGGTTACTTTCATTTATGCATGTTGTTAATAATCTCATTATTAATAAATATGGTAAACTTTTGTACGCTATGAAATATGAAAATACGTAAACTGTTGACGTAACAACTCTGTTGACGTAATAAGCTGAATATATGTCCTTATTATATCAATCAGTTGATTCTTAAGAAATACCATATTATAATAATATTAATCTAAACAACATTTTATGCAGTAAACCAACTTTAAAGTACAACATTATTCTACATAACCTGTGCCAATTTCAAATCGGCAAAAGAGTTTCCCATGTGGGCCCACGACTCGACAACGTAAACATTGTGCAAGCAGCCAGTTCCAGAGGGGAAGGAGAGTCTAGTTGAAACGCGGAAAAGATCTAAAATATCTTCGGAATGGCGACATTTACTTGTCTCAGCTGTCATGTGGCATTTTCTGACGGCGATGGACAACGTGATC